>NC_084732.1:79753312-79960812 GCF_033978785.1 Entelurus aequoreus | reverse complement strand
TTTTTTTTTTTTTTTTTTTGGGAGGGGTGGTAGGCGACTCTACGTTCGATTTGATTGAAAGCACACTTTGCTATATGCAGTGTGGCTGTATTGATTGATTGATTCATATATATATATATATATATATATATATATATATATATAAAGGAAGCCCACGGCAACCCGCGTGTCCTGTCCCGGGCGTGGGGGATATGCCACGCTCGCAGCGGGGAAGCATATATCAACCCTTATAATCGCATCCAATCGAGCATTTTTTAAATTTAATTTCTTCTTTTTTTTTTTTTGTAATTTTTTTTCTCCCACCCAGGCACATTTTAATGCCGAGACACTAAAAGTTGGAAAAAAAAAAAATAAATAAAAAAAAAAAAGCAAGTCGTTTTATATTCTTTTTTTTTTTTTTTTTATATATATATATATTTGTCTTTTTTTTTTTTTAAATTTGGACTTGACTGGTTTGAGTGAAGGCGCAATCACGGACTCGACCCCCCCCCCCCTCACCAACCCCCCCATCATCTGAAACTCTGCAGGATCCCCCCCGCCCCCCATCCCTCCCTCCTCCTTCTCCTCCTCCTCCTCCCAGTCCAGATCGGAATATCTTCCCGCCTCGTCCTGCAGCCGGGTGCCGGGTACATTACGAGCATCATCATCACCCCCCCACCGTATCCACGGGGAACACAAAAAACAAAAAACGAGGGGAACACGCGTGCACAGAACCGCACGTAAATCCACGCAACTCGTTTTTTTTTTTTTTTTGACTGCTTTTTTTTTTTTTTTTTTTTTTTTTTTTTTTTTTTTTAAACCGGGTAATGTTTGGCATTTCCTCGCAGGCTTCGGACTTGGACTGCAGCAGACCTCCTCCCCACATGGACGTCTCCCCCCAAAATCGCAGGGGGCTTGATTTTTTTTTCTACCCCCCCCACCTGCAATTTGTATTCACTCGAGAAAAATGCGTAAGTATTTGATTGCCTTCACTCAAATTCAGCCCACGTCCGGTGTGATCCGCCGCGGATCGTCTCGCATCGCCTCAGCCGAGACGAGGTTAAGTCCGATACTTTAACGTATGGAAAGACACTTTTTTTTCTCCCCGTGCCTTTTCATCGCCGTCTGTCGCATCCGCTTGCTTGTGTGTAAGTGTGCGTGTGTGTGTGTGTGCGTGCGCACACCTCCAGGTATGGAGATATACGATGCCCGATGTTAATCACGATATAAAAGCATCGGCACGGAGGTTATCTATGCAACAAATTGCTGGTTTGAGCGCCTGCTGGAGGCTGCAAGGATGTGTGAGACTCCCTGTTGAAGAGACCTACGTCATATGGTAATTCAAATTCAGTTCAGGTATTCTCAGCATACACATTTGCAGCAACAACCAACAAAAAAAAAAAAAAAAAAGGTGCAGAGATTGAGCCGGAAGGCGAATTGGATTTTGTTCAAACATGAGCTTGGTCTGATGTTTGCGTCCTTTTTTTGGATTTTTGTTGTTGTTGAGGTTTCTCGTCCCTTCCTTGAGCACCCCTGACGCAGGATGGATATTAAAAACTGTCCAGAGTGAGAGGCGGTTTTGCTTTGAAAAAAAAAAACCCCAAAAAACAAAATACACCAGTCTGAATAAGAGCTGTTCGTCAGTGGGTGGTGCTGAAAATGACCCTTGCTTGTTTGGTAGAAGAAAACCGGAAAAAAAACGTTCGTAGGTTGGTGTGAAGGAGGTGCGTTAGAAATAAGCTATGCAAGTTAGACTACTTTGTCCTCGGGTGTACTCTCCTACATATCTGCATTCCGAGGTTTACACCAGGGCCGTTCCACCAAATCCGGGCCCCGGAGTTCAGCTCAGTCTAACCCAGGGCAGCTGGGGCTACAAATGTAGCTTACCACCACCAGGCGGGTTCTCACTTCTCTGTGAAGCGCTTTGAGTGTCTAGAAAAGCGCTATGTAAATCTATCCATCCATCTTCTTCCGCTTATCCGAGGTCGGGTCGCGGGGGCAGCAGCCTAAGCAGGCTTCCCTCGCACCAGCCGCTTCGTCCAGCTCGTCCAGAGGGATCCCGAGGTGTTCCCAGGCCAGCCGGAAAAGATAGTCTTCCCAACGTGTATATAAGTCAATCTAATCCATTATTATTATTAAAATTTGGGAGACAAACATTTTTGCAGTGAATTCCTAAAAAAGTGCTTTCCAAACTCGTGATTATTAGGGAGGCGTCCCTCAAGGCTCCTCTTTAAGTCCTCTCATTTTCGCCAGTTTTTGTTTTTTTTCGTACTATGATTTATCCATCCATCCGTCCACTTGCGCTTATCCGAGGTCGGGTCGCGGGGGCAGCAGCCTAAGCAGGCTTCCCTCGCACCAGCCACTTGGTCCAGCTCGTCCAGAGGGATCCCGAGGTGTTCCCAGGCCAGCCGGAAAATATAGTCTTCCCAACGTGTATATAAGTAAATCTAATCCATTATTATTATTAAAATTTGGGAGACAAACATTTTTGCAGTGAATTCCTAAAAAGTGCTTTCCAAACTCGTGATTATTAGGGAGGCGTCCCTCAAGGCTCCTCTTTAAGTCCTCTCATTTTCGCCAGTTTTTGTTTTTTTTCGTACTATGATTTATCCATCCATCCGTCCACTTGCGCTTATCCGAGGTCGGGTCGCGGGGGCAGCAGCCTAAGCAGGCTTCCCTCGCACCAGCCGCTTCGTCCAGCTCGTCCAGAGGGATCCCGAGGTGTTCCCAGGCCAGCCGGAAAAGATAGTCTTCCCAACGTGTATATAAGTCAATCTAATCCATTATTATTATTAAAATTTGGGAGACAAACATTTTTGCAGTGAATTCCTAAAAAAGTGCTTTCCAAACTCGTGATTATTAGGGAGGCGTCCCTCAAGGCTCCTCTTTAAGTCCTCTCATTTTCGCCAGTTTTTGTTTTTTTTCGTACTATGATTTATCCATCCATCCGTCCACTTGCGCTTATCCGAGGTCGGGTCGCGGGGGCAGCAGCCTAAGCAGGCTTCCCTCGCACCAGCCACTTGGTCCAGCTCGTCCAGAGGGATCCCGAGGTGTTCCCAGGCCAGCCGGAAAATATAGTCTTCCCAACGTGTATATAAGTAAATCTAATCCATTATTATTATTAAAATTTGGGAGACAAACATTTTTGCAGTGAATTCCTAAAAAGTGCTTTCCAAACTCGTGATTATTAGGGAGGCGTCCCTCAAGGCTCCTCTTTAAGTCCTCTCATTTTCGCCAGTTTTTGTTTTTTTTCGTACTATGATTTATCCATCCATCCGTCCACTTGCGCTTATCCGAGGTCGGGTCGCGGGGGCAGCAGCCTAAGCAGGCTTCCCTCGCACCAGCCGCTTCGTCCAGCTCGTCCAGAGGGATCCCGAGGTGTTCCCAGGCCAGCCGGAAAAGATAGTCTTCCCAACGTGTATATAAGTCAATCTAATCCATTATTATTATTAAAATTTGGGAGACAAACATTTTTGCAGTGAATTCCTAAAAAGTGCTTTCCAAACTCGTGATTATTAGGGAGGCGTCCCTCAAGGCTCCTCTTTAAGTCCTCTCATTTTCGCCAGTTTTTGTTTTTTTTCGTACTATGATTTATCCATCCATCCGTCCACTTGCGCTTATCCGAGGTCGGGTGGCGGGGGCAGCAGCCTAAGCAGGCTTCCCTCGCACCAGCCACTTCGTCCAGCTCGTCCAGAGGGATCCCGAGGTGTTCCCAGGCCAGCCGGAAAAGATAGTCTTCCCAACGTGTATATAAGTCAATCTAATCCATTATTATTATTAAAATTTGGGAGACAAACATTTTGGCAGTGAATTCCTAAAAAGTGCTTTCCAAACTCGTGATTATTAGGGAGGCGTCCCTCAAGGCTCCTCTTTAAGTCCTCTCATTTTCGCCAGTTTTTGTTTTTTTTCGTACTATGATTTATCCATCCATCCGTCCACTTGCGCTTATCCGAGGTCGGGTCGCGGGGGCAGCAGCCTAAGCAGGCTTCCCTCGCACCAGCCACTTCGTCCAGCTCGTCCAGAGGGATCCCGAGGTGTTCCCAGGCCAGCCGGAAAAGATAGTCTTCCCAACGTGTATATAAGTAAATCTAATCCATTATTATTATTAAAATTTGGGAGACAAACATTTTTGCAGTGAATTCCTAAAAAGTGCTTTCCAAACTCGTGATTATTAGGGAGGCGTCCCTCAAGGCTCCTCTTTAAGTCCTCTCATTTTCGCCAGTTTTTGTTTTTTTTCGTACTATGATTTATCCATCCATCCGTCCACTTGCGCTTATCCGAGGTCGGGTCGCGGGGGCAGCAGCCTAAGCAGGCTTCCCTCGCACCAGCCACTTCGTCCAGCTCGTCCAGAGGGATCCCGAGGTGTTCCCAGGCCAGCCGGAAAAGATAGTCTTCCCAACATGTATATAAGTCAATCTAATCCATTATTATTATTAAAATTTGGGAGACAAACATTTTTGCAGTGAATTCCTAAAAAAGTGCTTTCCAAACTCGTGATTATTAGGGAGGCGTCCCTCAAGGCTCCTCTTTAAGTCCTCTCATTTTCGCCAGTTTTTGTTTTTTTTCGTACTATGATTTATCCATCAATCCGTCCACTTGCGCTTATCCGAGGTCGGGTCGCGGGGGCAGCAGCCTAAGCAGGCTTCCCTCGCACCAGCCACTTCGTCCAGCTCGTCCAGAGGGATCCCGAGGTGTTCCCAGGCCAGCCGGAAAAGATAGTCTTCCCAACGTGTATATAAGTCAATCTAATCCATTATTATTATTAAAATTTGGGAGACAAACATTTTTGCAGTGAATTCCTAAAAAGTGCTTTCCAAACTCGTGATTATTAGGGAGGCGTCCCTCAAGGCTCCTCTTTAAGTCCTCTTATTTTCGCCAGTTTTTGTTTTTTTTCGTACTATGATTTATCCATCCATCCGTCCACTTGCGCTTATCCGAGGTCGGGTCGCGGGGGCAGCAGCCTAAGCAGGCTTCCCTCGCACCAGCCACTTCGTCCAGCTCGTCCAGAGGGATCCCGAGGTGTTCCCAGGCCAGCCGGAAAAGATAGTCTTCCCAACGTGTATATAAGTAAATCTAATCCATTATTATTATTAAAATTATTTAAACATTTTTGCAGTGAATTCCTAAAAAGTGCTTTCCAAACTCGTGATTATTAGGGAGGCGTCCCTCAAGGCTCCTCTTTAAGTCCTCTCATTTTCGCCAGTTTTTTTTTTTTTTCGTACTATGATTTGTCCATCCATCCGTCCACTTGCGCTTATCCGAGGTCGGGTCGCGGGGGCAGCAGCCTAAGCAGGCAAAATGTTGCAGAATTTTGGACTTGACTCGTACATACCGCAGCTACACAGTGACAATCTGCATTCTATTCGACCAAATCCGGCCCCCAGAGATCAGCTCAAAACTTGGGACACAAACATTTTTGCAGTGGATTCCTAAAAACACAAGAGTGCTCCTGTCAACACGTTTTAACCTTTGCTAGCAAACATAGAACACTGGGGTCCAGACTTGTGATTATTAGGGAGGCGTCCCTCAAGACACCCCTTTAAGTCCTCTCATTTTCGCCAGTTTTTTTTTTTCGTAATGTGATTTATCCATCCATCTTTTTCCACTTAACCGAGGTGGGTCGCGGGGGCAGCAACCTAAGCAGGGAATCCCAGACTTCCATCCGGACCAGATGCCCGAACCACCTCATCTGGCTCCTCTCGATGTGGAGGAGTTCTGAATGGGTTATACTTTGATAGCGCTTTTCTCGATACTCAAAGCACTTTGGCAGTATTTTCACATTCACCCGTTCACACACGCATTCACGCACTGATGGCGGGAGCCGCCGTGCAAGGCCCTAACCATGACCCATCAGGAGCAAGGGTGAAGTGTCTCGCTCGAGGACACAACGGACGTGGCTAGGATGGGAGAAGCTGGGGATCGAACCAGGAACTCTCAAGTTGCTGGCACGGCCGCTCTACCAACCGAGCCACGATGTCCAACTAAGGTGTTGCTGTAGTTTGTTTACCTCAGACCCAGTCAATAGTCATTTGTTCGACGTCTTTATTTATACAGTAGGGAAAGGGTCCATAAGGCCCACATTAATCGTTTTGCAATGCAGTCTGCTGAAAATGATGGAAAGTGGGAACCTACATATAGCAGCTGACGCTGTGGTCGAAGTTGGAATTGCCACAATACACATTTTAATATATTCAACACTCTATTGTCATCGGGCCGCTGAAGTGCATAGTGCACCACCCAAATTTGTCACTTTTTATGTGTCAGGTAAACCGCAACAAATGGGGAACATATGAATATCCTTTTTTTACTGTACTGGTGGTTTTCCTGCAGCTGGTGCTGGTTACATTACCAGCATCATTATCACCCCCCATCTGTAGTCATTTGTTTGACGTCTTAAGTCATACGGTAGGGAAGGCCCCGTTCCTAAGCGGGGTTAATCATTTTGCAATGCGGTCTGCTGAAAATGATGGAAGGTGGCACCCTACATATAGCGACTGACTCTGTGGTCGAAGTTGGAATTGCCACAAGACACATTTTAATAAATTTGACGCTCTACTGCCCCTGGCCGCTGAAGTGGATAGTGCGCTGCCCAAATTTGTCACTTTTTATGTGTCAGGTAAACCGCAACAAATGGGGAACATATGAATATCCTTTTTTTACTGTACTGGTGGTTTTCCTGCAGCCGGTGCTGGTTACATTACCAGCATCATTATCACCCCCCATCAGTAGTCATTTGTTCGGCATCTTTAGTTATACGGTAGGGAAGGGGTTCATATGGCCCCGTTGCTAAGCGGGGTTAATCATTTTGCAATGCGGTCTGCTGAAAATGATGGAAAGTGGCACCCTACATATAGCGACTGACTCTGTGGTCGAAGTTGGAATTGCCACAAGACACATTTTGATCAATTTGACGCTCTACTGCCACCTGGCCGCTGAAGTGGATAGTGCGCCGCCCAAATTTGTCACTTTTCATGTGTCAGGTAAACCGCAACAAATGGGGCCATATGAATATCCTTTTTTTTTTACTGTACTGGTGGTTTTCCTGCAGCCGGTGCTGGTTACATTACCAGCATCATTATCACCCCCCATCTGTAGTCATTTGTTTGACGTCTTAAGTCATACGGTAGGGAAGGCCCCGTTCCTAAGCGGGGTTAATCATTTTGCAATGCGGTCTGCTGAAAATGATGGAAGGTGGCACTCTACATATAGCGACTGACTCTGTGGTCGAAGTTGGAATTGCCACAAGACACATTTTGATAAATTTGACGCTCTACTGCGACCTGGCCGCTGAAGTGGATAGTGCGCCGCCCAAATTTGTCACTTTTCATGTGTCAGGTAAACCGCAACAAATGGGGCCATATGAATATCCTTTTTTTTTACTGTACTGGTGGTTTTCCTGGAGCCGGTGCTGGTTACATTACCAGCATCATTATCACCCCCCATTAGTAGTCATTTGTTCGACATCTCAAGTCATACGGTAGGGAAGGCCCCGTTCCTAAGCGGGGTTAATCATTTTCAGTCTGCTGAAAATGATGGAAAGTGGCACTCTACATATAGCGACTGACGCTGTTGTCGAAGTTGGAATTGCCACAAGACACATTTTAATGTATTCAACACTCTACTGCCACCTGGCCGCTGAAGTGGATAGTTGACCACCCAAATGTGTCACTTTTCATGTGTCAGGTAAACCGCAATAAAATGGGGCGGTATGGATCGCCTTCCTACTGTACTGGTGGTGTTTGAATGCTCTCTTTTTCATCCTTTGGGCTTTTTTAACTGGTGGCTCAGTTCAAAAAACAAGATTTTTGAAGCAAAATTATCTTTGACTAACTTTTTTTGCATAAGGTCCTCAAAACAGTAACTCTGGCAAAAATAAATGGACCAACATCAAATGTCCCTAAGGTGTTGCTGTAGTTTGTTTACCTCAGACCCAGTCAATAGTCATTTGTTCGACGTCTTTATTTATACAGTAGGGAAAGGGTCCATAAGACCCATATTAATCGTTTTGCAATGCAGTCTGCTGAAAATGATGGAAAGTGGGAACCTACATATAGCAGCTGACGCTGTGGTCGAAGTTGGAATTGCCACAATACACATTTTAATATATTCAACACTCTATTGTCATCGGGCCGCTGAAGTGCATAGTGCACCACCCAAATTTGTCACTTTTTATGTGTCAGGTAAACCGCAACAAATGGGGCCATATGAATATCCTTTTTTTACTGTACTGGTGGTTTTCCTGCAGCCGGTGCTGGTTACATTACCAGCATAATTATCACCCCCCATCAGTAGTCATTTGTTCGACGTCTTAAGTCATACGTTAGAGAAGGGGTTCATATGGCCCCGTTCCTAAGCGGGGTTAATAATTTTGCAATGCGGTCTGCTGAAAATAATGGAAAGTGGCACCCTACATATAGCGACTGACTCTGTGGTCGAAGTTGGAATTTCCACAAGACACATTTTGATACATTTGACGCTCTACTGCCACCTGGCCGCTGAAGTGGATAGTGCGCCGCCCAAATTTGTCACTTTTCATGTGTCAGGTAAACCGCAACAAATGGGGCCATATGAATATCCTTTTTTTACTGTACTAGTGGTTTTCCTGCAGCTGGTGCTGGTTACATTACCAGCATCATTATCACCCCCCATCTGTAGTCATTTGTTTGACGTCTTAAGTCATACGGTAGGGAAGGCCCCGTTCCTAAGCAGGGTTAATCATTTTGCAATGCGGTCTGCTGAAAATGATGGAAGGTGGCACCCTACATATAGCGACTGACTCTGTGGTCGAAGTTGGAATTGCCACAAGACACATTTTAATAAATTTGACGCTCTACTGCCACCTGGCCGCTGAAGTGGATAGTGCGCCGCCCAAATTTGTCACTTTTCATGTGTCAGGTAAACCGCAACAAATGGGGCCATATGAATATCCTTTTTTTTTTTACTGTACTGGTGGTTTTCCTGCAGCCGGTGCTGGTTACATTACCAGCATCATTATCACCCCCCATCAGTAGTCATTTGTTCAACGTCTTAAGTCATACGTTACGGAAGGGGTTCATATGGCCCCGTTCCTAAGGGGGTTAATCATTTTGCAATGCGGTCTGCTGAAAATGATGTAAAGTGGCACCCTACATATAGCGACTGACTCTGTGGTCGAAGTTGGAATTGCCACAAGACACATTTTGATAAATTTGACGCTCTACTGCCACCTGGCCGCTGAAGTGGATAGTGCGCCGCCCAAATTTGTCACTTTTCATGTGTCAGGTAAACCGCAACAAATGGGGCCATATGAATATCCTTTTTTTACTGTACTAGTGGTTTTCCTGCAGCTGGTGCTGGTTACATTACCAGCATCATTATCACCCCCCATTAGTAGTCATTTGTTTGACGTCTTAAGTCATACGGTAGGGAAGGCCCCGTTCCTAAGGGGGTTAATCATTTTGCAATGCGGTCTGCTGAAAATGATGGAAAGTGGCACCCTACATATAGCGACTGACTCTGGTCGAAGCTGGAATTGCCACAAGACACATTTTAATAAATTTGACGCTCTACTGCCACCTGGCCGCTGAAGTGGATAGTGCGCCGCCCAAATTTGTCACTTTTCATGTGTCAGGTAAACCGCAACAAATGGGGCCATATGAATATCCTTTTTTTTTTACTGTACTGGTGGTTTTCCTGCAGCCGGTGCTGGTTACATTACCAGCATCATTATCACCCCCCATCAGTAGTCATTTGTTCGACGTCTTAAGTCATACGTTAGGGAAGGGGTTCATATGGCCCCGTTCCTAAGCGGGGTTAATAATTTTCCAATGCGGTCTGCTGAAAATAATGGAAAGTGGCACCCTACATATAGCGACTGACTCTGTGGTCGAAGTTGGAATTGCCACAAGACACATTTTAATACATTTGACGCTCTACTGCCACCTGGCCGCTGAAGTGGATAGTGCGCCGCCCAAATTTGTCACTTTTCATGTGTCAGGTAAACCGCAACAAATGGGGCCATATGAATATCCTTTTTTTTTACTGTACTGGTGGTTTTCCTGCAGCCGGTGCTGGTTACATTACCAGCATCATTATCACCCCCCATTAGTAGTCATTTGTTCGACATCTCAAGTCATACGGTAGGGAAGGCCCCGTTCCTAAGCGGGGTTAATCATTTTCAGTCTGCTGAAAATGATGGAAAGTGGCACTCTACATATAGCGACTGACGCTGTTGTCGAAGTTGGAATTGCCACAAGACACATTTTAATGTATTCAACACTCTACTGCCACCTGGCCGCTGAAGTGGATAGTTGACCACCCAAATGTGTCACTTTTCATGTGTCAGGTAAACCGCAATAAAATGGGGCGGTATGGATCGCCTTCCTACTGTACTGGTGGTGTTTGAATGCTCTCTTTTTCATCCTTTGGGCTTTTTTAACCGGTGGTTCAGTTCAAAAAACAAGATTTTTGAAGCAAAATTATCTTTGACTAACTTTTTTTGCATAAGGTCCTCAAAACAGTAACTCTGGCAAAAATAAATGGACCAACATCAAATGTCCCTAAGGTGTTGCTGTAGTTTGTTTACCTCAGACCCAGTCAATAGTCATTTGTTCGACGTCTTTATTTATACAGTAGGGAAAGGGTCCATAAGGCCCACATTAATCGTTTTGCAATGCAGTCTGCTGAAAATGATGGAAAGTGGGAACCTACATATAGCAGCTGACGCTGTGGTCGAAGTTGGAATTGCCACAATACACATTTTAATATATTCAACACTCTATTGTCATCGGGCCGCTGAAGTGCATAGTGCACCACCCAAATTTGTCACTTTTTATGTGTCAGGTAAACCGCAACAAATGGGGAACATATGCATATACTTTTTTTACTGTACTGGTGGTTTTCCTGCAGCCGGTGCTGGTTACATTACCAGCATCATTATCACCCCCCATCATTGGTTCTTCGGAATATACAAAATAAGACTAACAGTGAGGGACTACGTTTATTTTTAGAGCGCTATGTTTACAGAAGGCAATTCAAAGTGCTTTACAGAAAATAGCGAAAAGTAAAAAAATAATCCTGATTTACGTTGAAATCGTACAATAAATCCTCCATAAGAACAATCATAATTCAAATTAAAATCAAAACACAGCCTGGATTTCAACATTGCCAACGTTGAGACTGTTCCACGTTGGCACCAGACCACGGACAGGCAATCAAAGTTTGTTCTCCGAGGAACCCGGAAGTGACCCAAGCACCGGGCTAATATGGTCATATTTCCTGGTTCTAGTCAGGACTCGAGCAGCAGCATTCTGGATGTACTGCAGCTGCTATACACGCTGGTTTAGAGAGCCCATTACAGTATTCTAACCTGCTGGAGACAAAGGATTACTTTTTGTAAGTCTGCTTTGGGACATTATTCCAATATTTTTTAGGTGGTAAAAAAATTATTTGAACTATACAGCATTTTATATAGCATTTTACTCTCTTGGATAGATATTCTGCAAGATTTCTTTACGTTCATTCACCCAGAAACACCTTTTGTGAGGTCATTGGAGGCCATGCAATGTTTGTCATAGGTCCACCTAAAATGTATTTGATAGGGTTTAGGTCAGGGCTTCGGTCAAGTTCTTCTTCATTACGCCTCAGTAGACCTTGTTTTGTGCACCAGTCGAAAATGTCAACTAACTTGATTGTTTGATTAGTAACAAGTTGTGTCTCCTTTTAATCAGTATAGTGTGTTTCCAGTCCATATGTTGGTGGCCTCTTTAATTTCCCCCGGCATGCAAACAAGGATATCATTATTTATGGGCTTATTAAAACGGCGCTACTAAACCTGGCTGTATATATACAAGGCCTTTTGTACCTTCTAGGTACTCAAAGAGCTTTTTCTGGGGTAGCCTCATTCAGACGTCCACATTAACATTCACCAGGCGATGCCGCCATGCAGGGGAAATAAAGATCATTGACACTGATGACACAGCATCAGGAGCAACCGGGGGGTGGGGGGGGGCTTTAACTGTGAGGCAAACTGTTCAAAAGTTAAGCAGCGTATCTTGGAAAATGCAATGTTTGTCCGCAACGTATCGACGTGTAGTATAAGACTTTGGATGATATCGTCAAATGTCTCACGTAGGGTATCGACATTTCAGCAGGCCATACCCAAGCTATACATTTCCACCATTTTTGCATGTATCAACATTTCATCCTTTTTTTTTTTTTTTGGTTTATTCTATTTCTACAATGTGCCGTAAAATATAAAAAAAAAAAAAAGAGCTGCGTTCAGCAAAGCACATGTTGCCTTCCTGGTGAAATATTGCAAGTAAAGCAGTGGTGCTCAAAGTGCTGCCAAATGGCAGAAAAGTGTCACTGAGCTGTGTTCTCTCAGCACTTATTGAGGCAATAAAGGTCGGGTTTGCACGCTTCTGGAGGGGGTTTTTTTCTGCACGCTCCCTGGGCTTGTGGTGGCGGAGCTCAACGGCAAAGGCAAATACTTTCGCAAAGTATTGACTGGCAAATGAATGCACAATGTTATTATGTATCCCTACTCGTTAAATATAGCAACAAAGCCGCCATAGTGCGTCACAGATCATTATTGCTACGTTTTACTCTCTGGCAAAAGGTGTATGAGGTGTGTTTTGAAGTGTTGCGTAATGGAAGTGTGTTACCCTGGCTATTTTCTGTAGAGAAAAAAAGTGTTGTACAGTATTCGGTACAGGTGATAGTGAAAAAAAGCAGGTATCTGTGTTTTTGTGAGTGTTGGTATCGACTTGGAATCAAAGTGAATGGGTTATAGTTGTAAAGTGCTTTGACATTAGGGGTGTAACGGTACGTGTATTTGTATCGAACCGTTTCGGTACGGGGGTTCCGGTTCAGTTCGGTGGTGTACCGAACGAGTTTCCACACGGACATATTAAGTAGCGTAACGCACGTTGTGTAAACAATGCACACCGAGGCACAACACACGGCATGCTGACATATGTCCTCTTTTGCGGAGCTGTCATGGCAGGGTTTCTTAAATGCTTCAAATGTCCGGCATTTTGAGTTAGGGTTGCGTGTATTTTCAATGTACGTTCAGGGTTAAGAAGGGGTTAAAAACAAAAACAAATTGTGCGCGCAGCAGCATTGGTGAGGGAGGGACAGAGACAGAGAGAGCGAGAGTTATGATAAACGCGCATGCGTCGCCAGGCTCTGCTTTTTATCCATAGATTTATCAGATTTCATTTTTTATTATCTATTGAAGGGGTGTCAAAAGTGTGCCCCGGAGGCCATTTGCGGCCCACAGCTAATGTTTTAAAGGCCCACGGCACATTCCAAAAATACTATTAAAATAAACAAAAACATAACAAAAGTGAAATAAATTAATTAATTAATTTAGAAAAAGTTGCAATGTTGACTAATAAAACAAAGGTGTTTTTTTTATTTTATTTCAAACTGTCATTGCTCAAAACATAATATTGAATCAAAATCAATGTTATTATGAATTATTGACCGATCCAAGGTTCCGATTACTTCACATCAAATATTCCACTAAGAAAAATATTTTTGGCGGAAGATTTTGCAAATTTGGTAAATAAATAACCCAAAAGTTTATATTTTGTTGTTTTCTTACTGTACCGAAAATGAACCGAACCGTGACCTCTAAACAGAGGTATGTACAGAACCAAAATGTTTTGTGTACCGTTACACCCCTATTTGACACTATTTCCACATTCACCCATTCACACACATTCACACACTGATGGTGGGAGCTGCCATGCAAGGCGCTAACCACGGCCCATCAGGAGCAAGGGTGACGTGTCTTGCTCAAGGACACAAACGGACGTGACTAGGTGGGTTGAACCTGGGGATCGAACCAGGAACCCTCACGTTGCCGGCACAGCCACTCTCCCAACCGCGCCACGTAGTTCCGTGTGTAGTCACGAAATGTTGTCGAAAACACATTAGGACATAACATGTTCCACTTAAATGCTGATTTGTTTACATTTTTAAGGATTTTTAGTATTTCATAGTTGCCAACATTATAACAGATTGATTACCTGTACAGGCAATGCTTTGGGTAACGTTTTCAACTGTCAAATATCTAAGTCGGGGGTCAGGAACCCGCGGTTCTATAGCGCCGCCCTAGTGGCTTCCTGGAGCTTTTTTTTTTAATTTAAAATGGAAAAAGATGGGGTGGAAAAATTCTGTTTTTGTTTTATTATGTTTTTTGTTTGAGGACAAACATGACACAAACCTTCCCGATTGTTAGAAAGCCCACTGTTTAATATGTTTGTGTGTATGCTTCACTGATGAGAGTATTTGGTGAACGTCGTTTTGTCCTACTCATTTCGGCGGTTCTTGAACTCACCATAGTGTGGACTGTGATGCAGCAGTTGGTTTCCATGTCAAATCTTCCACTCCTTGTTTTTCTCTTTTTGTGCACCAAATGTTTTATGCTGTGCGTGAATGCACAAAGGTGCACTTTGTTGACGTTATTGACCTGTTGGGGTGCTAATCAGGCATATTTGGTCAGTGCATGACTGCAAGCTAATCAATGCTAACATGCTATTTAGTCTAGCTGTATGTACATATTGCATCATTATGCCTTATTTGTAGGTATATTTGAGCTGATTTAATATCCTTTTCTTGTATCCTCTTTGTATATAATTTAGTTTTGCATGTCTCATGACACATTTCAGATTTTTTGCCATGTTGTTCCAGACCACAGCAAACATTGCCTAGCTTGCCAAATGTTGTAATGAATCTATTAAAAGAAGACAGCCTGCCGGTTCCTTTAAGTTGGACATACCCAACTATACCTTTGGCCATTAAAAGCCAGTAATTTCCAGGAGTTATCTCACCCTCTGAGTAGCCTCTGATTGACTAATGGTTTCTAATGTTGTAAAAATGTGTAGAATAAATATTGCATTTCAACATTTCTGTCAACGAAGATTTGCTTCAGCCTGCGTCACATAGTCATTTTGATAGTAGGCTATTATAGCTAGTATAGACACTTACGTCATGTGTTGCCTTCGTTGTAAGACTTATATACAGCTTTTTATTTCTTGCGGCTCCAGACAGATTTGTTTTTTTGTATTTTTGGTCCAATATGGCTCTTTCAACATTGTGTTGCCGACCCCTGTTCTAAGTTAACCACTCTGATGGAACGCAAAAGTCAGTACATGCAGAAGCAAGATGGATGTGATTGGCCTTGCAAGCATGCAGCTCACCATAAAACATTCCCTTCTACCTCGTTGGTTGTTGTTTTTGACTTATTGTAACGAAAGGTGTGTGCAGCCTGCCTTCCTTTATCGTCTTTATGTCTCCATTATGCTCCCTTATTTTGCCATAACTGCTATCACAAAAAAAAAACACACACACAAAAGACAAAACATATATGCAGATGCTTGATTTGGTGCTGGTCCAAATTGGTGATGTTGGACTTTACTGAGTCCACAGTGGAGTTAGCTTTCGAAAAGGTGCAACATACAATATCGGATTGTGCAATTGTAATTGATAGTGTGGCAATATTTGGGACTGCAATTTGGGGAAACTTTACCAGAAAACAATGCTAAGCTGGATCATTTCTGCTCACTGAATGGTTCACAACACTCGTCTCTAAAGTCACAGTGAGCAGAACAGGTGGTTGTCAGGGTTGACTAATGTCGAACCAATACTGGACTTTAGGCACTAGTTCAGAATGACTCGGTGTTGACCATACATGGCATGGTTTCCACCTGACTTTAGCCCCGATTAAACAAGCAAACCAAACTATTTACAATGTAAATTATCACTGAAGCCACACATGGAGTTATGTACTTAACAAAAAAAGGTGAAATAACTGAAAACATGTTTTATATTCTAGTTTCTTCAAAATAGCCACCCTTTGCTCTGATTACTGTTTTGCACATCCTTGGTAATTCTCTGGATGAGCTTCAAGAGGTAGTCACCTGAAAGGGGTTTCACTTCACAGGTGTCATAGTTTTGATGCCTTCAGTGACAATCTACAATGTAAATAGTCATGAAAATAAAGACAACTTATTGAAATGAGAAGGTGTGTCCAAACTTTTGGCCAGTACTATATATATATATATATATATATATATATATATATATATATATATATATATATATATATATATATATATATATATATATATATATATATATATATATATATATATATATATATATATATATATATATATATATATATATATATATATATATATATATATATATATATATATATATATATATATATATATATATATATATATATATATATATATATATATATAAATATTAATAATTATTATAATTGATTATTTAGAGTATTTGAAATTTCATCTCCTACCTTGTTTTTATGTTTTTATATTTTATTTATTTATTTTTTATCGTGTTCTGTTTGTGTTGTGTTGTGTTTGCTCGGTTCTCGTATTATTTTTAACCTGCCCATTGTACAGCACTTTGGCTACCCCTGTGGTAAATTTTAAATGTGCTTTATAAATAAAGTTGATTTGA
The DNA here is from genome assembly GCF_033978785.1 of Entelurus aequoreus. Classification (NCBI taxonomy): domain Eukaryota; kingdom Metazoa; phylum Chordata; class Actinopteri; order Syngnathiformes; family Syngnathidae; genus Entelurus; species Entelurus aequoreus. Next base: position 79,944,351 of record NC_084732.1, on the reverse strand, counting down.
TTTGATTTGATTTGATTTGTTTACATCCCTGACAACGTCCTTAAGGCTTTTTAATCAATCAAAAATATCAAGCAGCTAAAATGCTCCAAACATGGATAAGTGTGGAGAGAGTGTTTTGCATTTTTCCCATAATCCTTTGTAATGGATTTAAATGGGTGTCATCTTTTTTTTTTTTGGTTAGTTCGACATTTTTTTTATAATATCCACACAGTTCAATGAATAGGTTGTGTTCTGTGTGACAATGTTTGTTGAATTTTTGTGCTGGTTGATTTTTTTCCCCCTGCACCCTGACTAGGGAAGGTTGTTTGGATTGGGTCATATAAGTAAATGTTGTACTTAATGTATGTGAATTTACAATTGATGGCATAGTTATTTTTGCTGGCCACTAGATGGCGACAAAATGGCAGCAATCAGACCACCGGATATGTAAATATGATCGGGATACAATGCTCTGATCAAATTGTCTAATGAACCCCTGAGGTCTTTTGGGCCAGTTTTAAATTGCCCGCGGGTCGTAGTTTGGACACCCCTGGTCCAAACGATCCGAAGTGCTTAAAATCTGATCTTTTTATATTATATCCGGGCCACATCGGGAAGTAGTCTGAATCCAATTGGAATCTGATCATTTCAAATGTGACTTAGGTCTAAACAGAAACGTGACCTAAATTGCATTTTTGGGCGAGCTAAGTCAGCGGAAGTGGATACTTCATCACAATATCCGGTTTCGGTGAGCGCGGTCTTTTTTCGGCGGGCAAATTTTCTGTGTGTCACTCGTCAGAAGTGCTCAAAAATAGGCTATATTATAGGCCATACATGAATATATATTTTGATTCCAAGAAATAAGCAATTGTTGAAAGACCACAATTGATATTTGCTTACATCTGATGTCCGTGCCTCCTCTCGCCATACAAAGATTAGAACCCTCCCAAATATATTACACTATATATATATCCATTATATTGTGTTAATTTATTATAATGTTAAAAAACACACATTTTTAAGGTGTTAGGACTTTTATTTTATTTTGTAGTGTAGTATCAACTTCCTTGTTAATTTATGGAATCCAGTCAATTTCCTTTGTTTTCCCTTTATTGTAATGCGCATTTAAGCAAGATAGAGGCCACACTAGGGGCCACATTGAGGCCACATTGGGGCCTGTGTGCATTTACACTGCAGTCTGATAAAGATCATATTTTACCGGCAGTGTGAAAAATCACACTAATTATGTATGTACAGCTTATTTGCTATTGTGTGCTTAGTTGTTGTCAGTTAAGGACACTAAATATGTTTGCCTCGCTTGCACAAATGCGATACTTGTTATTTTGCTTGGATCGGATGGATATCCGATATCAATATATCGGGACACCCCTAGTTGTTCGTCTTTAAATGCAATCTTTTTCTCACTACATTATACCTTTGTTGCTCTTTTTTCTTGCATTGTTATTTGTTTTTTTTAATTTTATTTCAAAAATATAATGCAGGTCAACAACACTCAAGCTGTGGGGCGCAAATGGCCCCCGGGCCACACTTTAGACACCTCTGCTCTAGACTCTTATTAATCTACTAAAAACTTATTTTTTAGTGTTGTTTCATGCTAGCTTTGTGGTTAGCGTAGCTATTAGCCTGCCTGTTCCAGCTTGCTATCGAGGTGTAACATGTTTACCTTCGTCCTCCAGTGATAATGTTACTTAAAATATTAAAAAATTGCAGTTTGTTTGCCGCAATGGACTTAAGGGAGAGACTCCACACTATGTTTTGAGGTATACAAGTATCACATTTTCCAGACTATAAAGTGCATTGGTATAACTTAATTGTTTCCAAAGGGTGTCTGTAACACGGCAGTAAAACGGCTGGTCAGACACAACAGAAGTCATCGTCATGGACCCACTAGCTGCGGAAGCTAGCTCTCCAATCAGCAAAACAGACTCAATAACTCCACGGTGACTTTTTGCTGAGGAATTTGCAAAACTGAAACAAAACAAAAATATTGCCATTTTAAGTTAATAACACCAACGTGCTGGCATATTAGCTCATGCTAATGACGCTAGCTTCATTAAATTACGATAGCACATGCAAATATGCACGAAAACACTCCCACTGAAATCTCACATTCGACGGTTTAGTAAGTATAAACCGTTTTAGTTATACTGTAAAACTTACACACGTTGCTTGGAGTGATGAATGAAGAATTATTTGGAGCAGAACCACTATGGATGGTTTTACCTCTGATTTAAGGCATTGAAATACATTTTCAACCCACAAACTCGTCCAAAATATGGCGCCATAGCACAAACAACGACACACCATTTTAGTGTCTGATTGGGTTTAATGAAAACTATTAAGCACAAAATATTATGGCCCTTAGCAAAGAAAAACGTTCCTTGGAGTGAATAATAATTAATTATTTCTTGCAGAAACGCTATGGATGGTTTTACCTCCGATTTAAGGCATCTAAACACAGGAAATACATTTTCAACCCACAAACTCGTCCAAAAGATGGCGCCATAGCACAAACAACAACACACCATTTTAGTGTCTGATTGGGTTTAATGAAAACTATTGAGCACAAATCCATAAATTAGCCGCACCCTTTTACAAGCTGCAGAGTGCAAAGCGTTGGTAAAAATAGTCTGGAATTTGTGGTAACTGCTTGAGCTCGTAAATGACATTGAAAGGCATTAATGGGCAATGGCGATCACGGTTTTTTTCACAAAAATCGTCCGATACTCATCAGTGGACCAACTACTTCTTTCCGAATAATTGCTGACTATAAAGCAAACACCACTGTGGTGGCTCCATGGAGCTTTTTCAAAAATGTATGGAAATGGAAACTAAATGGGGTGAAAAATGTGTTTTTTGTTGTAATATGGTTTCTGTAGGAAGATAAACACGACACAAACCTTCCTAATTGTTAGAAAGCCCGCAGTTTAATATGTTTGTGTTTATGCTTCACTGATGAGAGTATTTGACAAGCGCCGACCAATTTCAGCGGCCCTTGAACTCACCGTTGTGGGGACTGTGATGCAACAGTTTGTTTGCATGTACAACTTTCTCCGACGCTGCCACAGAAAGACGTGTTATATGCCACTCCATATTTGCCTAATTTTTTACACCAAACTTTTTAAACTGTGCGTGAATGCACAAAGTCGAGCTTTGTTGATGTTATTGACTTGTTGGAGTGCTAATCAGGCATGTTTGGTCACTGCATGACTGCAAGCTAATCAATGGTAACATGCTATTTAGGCTAGCTGTGTGTACATTTTGCATCATTATGCCTTGTTTGTAGGTATATTTGAGCTCATTTAAAATATTTTACTTAATCCTCTGCGTATTTACTTTATTTTTCCATGTCTCATGACACATTATCTGTATGTAATATTGGCTGCATTTGTGATAGTTTGTAGTGTGCCATGTTGTTCCAGACCACAGCAAACGTTACCCAGCTTGCAAATATTGTAATAACTCCATTAGAAGAAGACAGCCTGCAAATCCCTTTAACTTGGACACATACATCTATACCTTTGGCCATTCTAAGACAGTCATTTCCAGGAGTTATCTCACCCTCTGAGAAGTTTTACAATTTTTCTTCCAATGTTGTAAAAATGTGTAGAATAAATAATACATTTCTGTCAAGAATGATTTACGTCAGCCTGCGACACAAATTGTTATTATTGTTTTTTTGTTTTTTTTTGCATAATGAAATACAATCATGTGTGCTTACGAACTGTATCCCTGCAGACTGTATTGATTTATATTGATATATCATGTATATATTGTGTTTTTATGTTGATTTAATAAAAAAAAAAAAAAAAAAAAATACAAATTATTTCTTGTGCGGCCCGGTACCAATCGGTCTGCGGACCGGTATCGGTACTGGTTGGGGACCACTGCTATAGAACACATTTGGGATGAATTAGAACCGAGACTGCTATATTGCCAAATACCTTTGGCAATATAGTGTATAAATAACGACAAATAAAGATAGTATACTATTAACCGCAACATGTAAGTGTAAAAAAAAACCCAACAACATTAGGATTTGTACATTTTCAGAATGTGTTCGTTTTATTTTTAAGCAAAGAAAACAATCTGAAGTTGTCTTTATTTTGAAGTTATCGTGCCGTGATTTTACCAGTCCGACCCACTCGGGAGTAGATTTTTTTCCCGTGTGGTCCCCCCGCTCTAAAATGAGTTTGACACCCCTGATGTGCACGTTTACCACGTGCATGAAACCACCGTGGGACCTGTCATTTCCCGTGCTCTGTTTTTTTCTTTTTTTTGCCGTCACAGCAATGTGATCACAATGACAGCCGTTGTAGGTTTTTGGCCTTTATCTACCTGCTAAGGTACCGAGGCACGCCAGAACCACTCACTCGATCAGCTTTTGACAGACGCTCCCACCATGGGAAATAAGATCCCGGGCAAATAATATATATATATATATATATCCATTCATGCATGGCGCGCGTGTAGTCTGCTTCACCTTGGCAAACTGCAGTGACTCATCGTGGGTATTCAAAGCGCAACCTGCTGCGTAGAAAGGCAGAAAACTACACCTAATTGTAGTTAGACGGAACACGGTGTACTATTACTCCATTTTTTTTTCCTCATGCGACGAGTTGTGTCATCTTGAACCTCCGACAGTTTGTGGTGATTTTCAACATCACAGTGAAGCACTGTTTATGTATTCCCGAGTGAGTCTACCATTTCCCCCCCCATGCCATTCACATCGTTTGAGCATCAAATAGTCACCCCCTTTTTTTTTTTTTTTACTTTTTTTTATTGAAGCAATAGATTTCTTGTTCGAACCACGGGAGCCAAAATAATGAGAGAGCTGGCCGCGCCCAGCCTTTTTTGTACACAACACTAAGCACAGCGGCATGGTGGGGTGCTAATCACCGAGCAATTTCAGACTGCTAATACCTGTTTTGGAGAAAAAAATAAAATACATGCTTCCCCTTGTTCTAATTACTGATAACAAGAAACAACAACTTTGATGATTGGCAACGCTGCAGTTTTTGTAAGTGTATTTAGCGTTGACGATGGCCGGATTTAAACAATAGCACGATAATAAACAAATAAAGGAATGTTTTTCGACGGTATAAAAATCTCGTATCTTGTGATCAATTTGAGCTGCTCATGTTTGTTTCATTATGTGATCGACTGCTCCTAAGGGACCCTTATGCATGTTAAAAGGTCTCAAAACTGGCCTTTGAGCATATCGTGGCTGTTTTGGGCCACGGTTTGAATCTCGGGATGTGTAAGGAAGTAGGTGATGTACATCTGCGAGACTTGTTTCTATGTGAGAACTCAAATAGCGAGGAGACAAAACCACGTACCGTATTTTCCGGACCATAGAGAGCACCGGATATAAGGCGCATTAAAGGGGTCATATTATTATAATTTTTTTCAGTGGTCCCCAACCACTGGGCCGCGGCTGTGGATCGATTGGTACCGGGCCGCAAAAGAAATTTAAAAAAAATAAATAATAATAATATTTTTTTATTTTTTATTTTTTTTATTAAAGCAACATAAAAAACACAAGATACACTTACAATTAGTGCACCAACCCAAAAAACCTCCCTCCCCCATTTATACTCATTCACACTCATTCGCACAAAAGGGTTGTTTCTTTCTGTTATTAATATTTCTGGTTCCTACATTATATATCAATATAGATCAATACAGTCTGCAGGGATACAGTCCGTAAGCACACATGATTGTATTTTTTTATGACAAAAAAAATAAAAAAATAAAAAAATAATGAATTTAATTTTTAATAATAATAGGAAAAAATGTAATAATAATCTAATCATTTTAGTATCGATCATAAGAGGTATTGACACTATCGATATTTAGACAGATCACAGCTACTTTACATTGAAAATACATTTACATTGAAAACATGCACATGCGGGTCACCGTTTATTTACAAACCCCGTTTCCATATGAGTTGGGAAATTGTGTTAGATGTAAATATAAACGGAATACAATGATTTGCAAATCATTTTCAACCCATATTCAATTGAATGCACTACAAAGACAATATATATATATATTTTTTTGCAAATAATAATTAACGTAGAATTTCATGGCTGCAACACATGCCAAAGTAGTTGGGAAAGGGCATGTTCACCACTGTGTTACATGGCCTTTCCTTTTAACAACACTCAGTAAACGTTTGGGAACTGAGGAGACACATTTTTTAAGCTTCTCAGGTGGAATTCTTTCCCATTCTTGCTTGATGTACAGCTTAAGTTGTTCAACAGTCCGGGGGTCTCCGTTGTGGTATTTTAGGCTTCATAATGCGCCACACATTTTCAATGGGAGACAGGTCTGGACTACAGACAGGCCAGTCTAGTACCCGCACTCTTTTACTATGAAGCCACGTTGATGTAACACGTGGCTTGGCATTGTCTTGCTGAAATAAGCAGGGGCGTCCATGGTAACATTGCTTGGATGGCAACATATGTTGCTCCAAAACCTGTATGTACCTTTCAGCATTAATGGTTTCTTCACAGATGTGTAAGTTACCCATGTCTTGGGCACTAATACACCCCCATACCATCACAGATGCTGGCTTTTCAACTTTGCGCCTATAACAATCCGGATGGTTCTTTTCCTCTTTGGTCCAGAGGACACGACGTCCACAGTTTCCAAAAACAATTTGAAATGTGGACTCGTCAGACCACAGAACACTTTTCCACTTTGTATCAGTCCATCTTAGATGAGCTCAGGCCCAGCGAAGCCGACGACATTTCTGGGTGTTGTTGATAAACGTTTTTCGCCTTGCATAGGAGAGTTTTAACTTGCACTTACAGATGTAGCGACCAACTGTAGTTACTGACAGTGGGTTTCTGAAGTGTTCCTGAGCCCATGAGATGATATCCTTTACACACTGATGTCGCTTGTTGATGCAGTACAGCCTGAGGGATCGAAGGTCACGGGCTTAGCTGCTTACGTGCAGTGATTTCTCCAGATTCTCTGAACCCTTTGATGATATTAGGACCGTAGATGGTGAAATCCCTAAATTCCTTGCAATAGCTGGTTGAGAAAGGTTTTTCTTAAACTGTTCAACAATTTGCTCACACATTTGTTGACAAAGTGGTGACCCTCGCCCCATCCTTGTTTGTGAATGACTGAGCATTTCATGGAAGCTGCTTTTATACCCAATCATGGCACCCACCTGTTGCCAATTAGCCTGCACACCTGTGGGATGTTCCAAATAAGTGATTGATGAGCATTCCTCAACTTTATCAGTATGTATTGCCATCTTTCCCAACTTCTTTGTCACGTGTTGCTGGCATCAAATTCTAAAGTTAATGGTTATTTGCAAAAAAAAAAAATGTTTATCAGTTTGAACATCAAATATGTTGTCTTTGTAGCATATTCAACTGAATATGGGTTGAAAATGATTTGCAAATCATTGTATTCCGTTTATATTTACATCTAACACAATTTCCCAACTCATATGGAAACGGGGTTTGTATTATGTATTCAAACCGGAGTCAGACAGCATTATGAATTTTTTTTATTTCCTGGTAGCCAAAGACCTATCTTTACGGACAGCTGTTGTGTTAACAAAGCCCACTTATACACTGGATTCTCAAAAAGTCCACAAATGATTTCCATTAATCAATTCTTCATTACTGTTTGCTGATAACCATCAACAAAGACCTGGTTAAAGGTGTCTGTGGAATAACGGTCTAACATTAGCATTTAAAAAAACAAGTATCTCGACAGCTCGTTAACGTCTAAATATCCTCCAATAAGCTTACACGTTTGAGCTTTTCTTCTTATTTCAGTGAAGCAATTCACAAAAGGTAAACATGCTAGGCTATACGCTATTACAAAATAGCAGCTACACATCAGCTAAGCACACAAGCTATACATACATAATGAGTGTCCTTAATTGAACAATTTTCCAGTCTAAAACACAACAATGTTTTAATATAAACAAGTATCAAATAATTATAGTTGCGTATCACTTACACATACAAAGTCTCCAAGGCAGGAGCATATTAGAAAATATCCAGTAACAAATGTGTCCACATCTTTGAACTTAAGTTTTTAACTTCATGAATTATTGTGTCGGCAAAAAGACAATTACTATTCCAATTCAACCTAAAGACAGCATACGTCCATTGCAGACGGTTAATAATAAATCAGTTAGTGTTTTTCACGCATACCATTGTTCTCTGTTTAAATAATTTCACTTGATTCCAACATTCCACATTACAAAATAATACAAGTTTGTACTATGATTTGTCCTGATATTGTGTCGGATTACTATCGCTAATGGCCAATAGTGGTTATATCTTCAATATTGGTATCGTATCGGAAGTGAAAGAGTGGCCAAGAGTTCAGTTCAGTTTCAGTTTATTTCGAACATGCATACGATACAATGTAATGCATCACATATTTCTAGTTGTTTCATTACAGCACGTTCGAAAAGGAGTAGGAAGAAGCAGAGCTTATTTAATCCTACCCCTTTTCATACCATAGCAATGTTATCCCATTTCCTTGTTCTCTGTAACAGAACAGTGATTAAATACATAATAAATCAATAATATACCAGTTCAACATTATAAATCTTGTTCTGTGTACTTTGTGAACACTTGTAGTTTGTAGTTTGATTTATTTGGTTAATCCATTCCATAATTTAATTCCACATACATATATGCTAAAGGTTTTAAGTGTTGTACGTGCATACACATGTTTTAAATGAGATTTTCCTCTAAAGTTATATTTCTCCTCTTTTGTTGAGAGTAATTGTTGTATATTCTTGGGTAGCAGGTTATAGTTTGCTTTGTGCAACATTTTTAACTTTTTGCAAATGCACCAAATCGTTAAATTTCAATATGTGTGAGTCAATAAATAAAGGGTTTGTATGTTCTCTATATCCAACATTATGTATTATTCTAATTGATCTTTTTTGTAACACCGTTAGTGAATGAAGTGCGCATTTGTAGTTGTTTCCCCATATTTCTACACAATAACTCAGATATGGTAACACTAGTGAGCGGTAAAGAATATGAAGTGATTTTTGGTCTAGAACAGGGGTGTCAAACTCATTTTCATTGAGGGCCACATCGCAGCAAAGGCTGCTTTCAAAGGGCCGATTTTTTAAAATTAATTTACATTATGCATGCGGGTAATAACCTGTGATTAATCATGATTAATCAGAATGCATATACATTTAATTATTAGACTTTTTTATGTATAACTTGCTTTGAACTCATAAATAAAGGTGACAAGCCGATGTTTAACTATTTGATTTTATCTCACAAAAATAGTATTGCAATACAGTATATAATAATATAATTGGCATGGTCAGATAATGTTAAAGTTTAAAATATGCATTTTTTTTCTCCGTAAAAATTGAAAAAACGAATGCATTTAGTAAAAAAATAAATAATAAAATAAGTATTTTGTTAAAACGTATTTTTATCCAGGCTTTCGCGGGCCACATAAAATGATGTGGTGGGCCAGAACTGGCCCCCGGGCCTTGAGTTTGGCACCTGTGGTCTAGAACATGTTTTGCTTTATTCATTATTGATGTGTTTCTTGCTACTTTATGTCAAATATTTTTTACATGAGATTTCCAGTTCATTTTATCATCTATTATTCCACGCAAAAATGTGTTTTCTTTTACCCTTTCAATGTCTACGCCGTCTATTTGTATTTGTGTTTGACTTGCTGAAAGACTGGCACATTCAACTTAATGGCAAAGACTACTTCCTGGTTACAGCAATACACTACTGCCATCTAGTGATTTAGAATTGCAACTGCATGCAAAGCAGTATATACTAATATAATAGGCATGATCAGATAATGTTAAAGTTTAAAATATGCATTTTTTTTTCTCTGTCCAAATTGAATGAACAAATGCATTTAGTAAAAAAATTAATAAAAATAAAATAAGTATTTTATTTAAAACCCATTTTTATCCAGGCTTTCGCGGGCCACATAAAATGTTGTGGCATGCCAGAACTGGCACCCGGGCCTTGAGTTTGGCATCTGTGGTCTAGAACATGTTTTGCTTTATTCATTATTGACGTGTTTCTTGCTACTTTATGTTGTGTATTTTTTACATGAGATTTCCAGTTCATTTTATCATTTATTATTACACCCAAAAATGTGTTTTTTTTCTACCCTTTCAATGTCTACTCGGTTTATTTGTATTTGTGTTTGACTTGCTGAAAGACTGGCACATTCAACATTTTTTTTCTCTGTCCAAATTGAATGAACAAATGCATTCAGTAAAAAAACATTCAAATAAAATAAGTGTTTTATTTAAAACCCATTTTTATCCAGGCTTTCGCGGGCCACTTAAAATGTTGCGGCCTTGAGTTTGGCACCCGTGGTCCAGATAGAACATGTTTTGCTTTATTCATTATTGACGTGTTTCTTGCTACTTAATGTTGTATATTTTTTACATGAGATTTCCAGTTCATTTTATCATCTATTATTACACGCAAAAATGTGCTTTTACCCTTTCAATGTCTACTCCGTCTATTCGTATTTGTGTTTGACTTTCCCTTCTGCTGTTACCAAATAGCATTATTTTAGTTTTACTGAGATTAAAAAATAGTCTGTTTTTTGTCAAACCATCTTTTTAATTTGTTCATTTCTTCTGTTATTATTTGTATTATCTTGTGTGTGTCCTCTCCCAAACAAATAATTATAGGCGATACAAAACCTGGAGATTTATGGGGTATTTTGTTAAAATGAAACAATAAAGTGCTGCACTGGGATCCAATATCATTTCAAATTCCCCCGAAATGAGCAGAATAGAAAACAGCCTAATACCCTTTGTGCATTAATGTACATATTACTAAATGAATAGTTAATGATGCATTTACTTTTTCCAATATTTTACAGCACAGTTAGGTTTCGTCCCATTCACTGGAATGCACAATTGGGCTGAAATATGCTCTCCTTAAACTGGCCTGAATTCCAAGCTGTCATCATCCCTAAAATTCATTTCCTAATAGCCCTGCTGCACCTGGCAATCGATGGCGGGAGGCAGCATTTTGGGGGCTACGCATTACATTATGACACATTGTTTTGTTTCATCAGCTTGGCCTGCTGCATCCCTTTTTCTGTGTGATATGAGGATTGGCGATGGCAGTGGAGATAATTTATGTATGTCTGCAGCTCCGACCGGGTAAAGTGGGAAAAAAATAAAAAAATAAAACACAAAAAAAAAATAAAACGCCAGAGTCCCTCCAGGCGTGTGTGTTTTATCTTAAGTAATAAAGAAGGACCGTGTGTGTTTGTGTATGAATATGTACAGTATGCGTCTGGGTGACAAAGATAAGAGAGTTTGAGATTAGGGCTGACTTGCAGCCGGCTCCTATTTGATAGATAGTTCCCCTGCACCTTTCCACAAGTGCATCCACACAACATGTGTTTGTGTCAAGTCAACAGACGCTCCGGTTTGGATGACTTGGACTGCCAGCAAGAGGGTCAGGGGGGGATTTAAACGTCCAATATAAACCAGACTGCAGAGATTTATATTACCGTCAATGTCGGACTGTAAGGCGCACTTTAAATCCCTTTCATTTTCTCAAGAATTGCCTAATGTACGTATTCATTCTGGTTGTACTTAGCGACCTCGAAGCAAATTTATTCGGTACGTGGTGTAGTGAGAAGTGCGACCACATAAGCAAAACGTGTGGACTGCAGGCTGACGCCTGTTCAGTAAAAGGCGCTAGCAAGTACCCGTAAGCAAGCAACACCAAAAACGTTGATGTTTCATTAAGAATATAGTACAGTGGTCCCCAAACTACGTCCAAAATCTAACCCGCGGGAAGTCCCAAGTTAAAAAAAACGAAATACATTTTCTACCGCTTGTTATTATATATATATATATATATATATATATATATATATATATATATATATATATATATATATATATATATATATATATATATATATATATATATATATATATATATATATATATATATATATATATATATGTATATATATATAAATATATATATATATATTTATCCATCCATCCATTTTCTACCGCTTGTCCCATTTTGGGGTCGCGGGGGGTGCTGGAGCCTATCTCCGCTGCATTCGGGCGGAAGGCGGGGTACACCCTGGACAAGTATATATATATATATATATATATATATATATATATATATATATATATATATATATATATATACATACAGTATATATATATATATATATATATATATATATATATATATATATATATATATATATATATACATACAGTATATATATATACATACAGTATATATATATATATATATATATATATATATATATATATATATATATATATATATATATATATATATATATATATATATATATATATATACACACACAAATGTACTATATCAGTGGTCCCCAAACTTTTTGACTCGGGGCCCGGGGGCCGCATTGGGTTAAAACAATTTGGCTGGGGGCTGGGCTGTACATATATATATATACATATACACATACATATACATATACATATATAGACATATATATATACACACACACACATATATATACATATATATATATATATTCACACACACATATACTGTATATATATATATATATATATATATATATATATATATATGTATATATATATATATATATATATATATATATACAAAAGACGCACCGGGTACTTGCTACCGCCTTTTATTGAACAGGCGTTAGCTTGCAGTCCACACGTTTCGCTTATGTGGTCACACTTATCACTACACCATGTACCGAATAAAATTGCTTCGAGGCCGGTAAGAACAACCAGAATGAATACGTACATTAGGCACACTGTCAATTTTTGAGAAAATAAAATTATTTTAGGTGTGCCTTACAGTCCGAAAGGCCCGCGAGTCAAAAAGTTTGGGGACCCCTGATATAGTACATTACACACGGCGCTCAAAAATCGGTCAAAATGTTTTAATACAACTTTGGTAAGCTATGAAGCTGCACCACTTGACGGATTGTCGGAGCATTACGGCTACCATAGTCAGACGTACTGGGCTTCAATATACGGGTATTATTATGCAGTGTGTATAAAGACCCCAAAATGGCACCTACTAGGAGACATACAGTATCATCTGGCGGTTTGTTTCGACCTATTATGCAAAACCAACTTTTCTTACCTACGGGTACCTGCTGATGTGTACTTGGGATCTGCATAAGTCCCGAAAATTTGCGCACGTCCGCCATGGTAGTTCACGCTGTAGCCAGTAAGCTCCTTCTTTTCATCTATACTCCTGTCGTGGGGCATTCATCCTCCGCCGTTGCCATTTTGAATGCAAAGTGGCATACAGTTCTAACTTATATCCGCCAGTAGACTCGCTATGGTCACAGCAGATGAGGTGTTTAAAAAATTGAGCGCGCTCCACCCTAACAAGGCCACCGGCCTTGATAATATTCCCTCCAGATTCCTCAGGGACTCTGCCTCCATCATTGCCCCGATCTCAGAACAAGCTAGTCAAGTTACTTCTAGACCTCCACCCCAGATCCCACCTCACTCCTACCCACTTCTCTAAAGTGGGCTGGCTCAAGGTGGAGGACAGAGTTAAACAACTTGCACTGAGCCTAGTCTATAAAATCCACTACACCTCCCTGATACCGAAGTACATGTCAAACTACTTCCTTAACGTAAATGACCGCCATAACCACAACACCAGGGGGAGCTCCAATAACCATGTTAAACCCAGATTCCGAACTAACAAAGGTCTTAACTCATTCTCTTTCTATGCCACATCAATGTGGAATGCGCTCCCAACAGGTATAAAAGAAAGGGCATCTCTATCCTCCTTCAAAACCGCACTAAAAGTTCACCTCCAGGCAGCTGCAACCCTAAACTAACACCCTCCCCGGATTGCTAATCATCAAATGTAAACAATCAAATGCAGATACTTTTTCTTATGCCTTCTGATCTCTCTCTCTCTCTCTCTCTCTCTCTCTCGCTCTCTTTCTCTCTATATGTCCACTACTTGCTGTCCATATCCTACCCCCCACCCCCTCCACACCCCTGATTGTAAATAATGTAAATAATTCAATGTGATTATCTTGTGTGATGACTGTATTATGATGATAGTATATATGATAGTATATATCTGTATCATGAATCAATTTAAGTGGACCCCGACTTAAACAAGTTGAAAAACGTATTCGGATGTTACCATTTAGTGGTCAATTGTACGGAATATGGACTTCACTGTGCAACCTACTAATAAAAGTCTCAATCAATAAATCAATCAATGGAAGCGCTAGAAACCGCAACAAAAGATGACGGGAAGAAAACGCCGCGTCAAAACGATACATCCCGAAGAGACGGTCAAAAAGCGGCTTAAAGATGATCCGTGAAACATTTTTGACCAACGAACCACCAGTACATTTTATGTAGACCAAGAGGAAGTGTTTTAAATGTAGAAAAAAACAATATCATGGTGTGTTCGGGTCTGTGGGACCCGTTTTCATTTTTCATTAAAAGAAAAATTATACAATTAATACATTTTTCAAACTGAGACTCACTGAACTTGGCTCATTTTCTGTGAAGAACATATATCAGAATATATATTTAATGACCACACACCATACACCCCTCCTACACATTTCTATTACATATAAGATGTCCGGGTCCACTGGGGGCTAATAGAAGTGTGGAAATTGATGTTCTGTGAACCACACGCAACACACACACGCACACACACACACACACACACAGCAGGCCGAGACAGGGGGAGGACAGAGTGTAGGTACACAGAACATCAGAGGCTCAAATGTGCGAGAAAATGAGAGCAGACATTGTGGACAAATAATGTTGCAACCTTGTGTGGGAACCGCAGGTGCAGAAACACAACAGAAGAATCCCTGTGGGATGCAGAAACTGGCAGAGATATTTTCCGTGCAACGTTCATATTGTTGTTACTCAGCCAGCGTTTGTGGGTCTGATGGACCCGTTGCAAACACTTTTATGTTGAAAAAACTGAACAGATGTTTATTGGGATAAGGTAAACATCTGTTCAGTATTTTAACATAAAAGTGTTTGATTGTGAGGCATTAAAAGCCACAAAATGCAACGGGTCCATCAGACCCACAAACGCTGGCTGAGTAACAACAATATGAACATTACACAAGGGTTATGTGCATTTTGCATGAAAACAGACCTGAATAAAGCCGATCATAGTCAGTGCGCCTTATAGTCCGGTGCGTGTTATAGTCCGAAAAATTCAGTTTTCACTGTTGCATATTATGTTACGCATTTTGTGCACGGGGAAGGGGACTTTTCAGTGAGACCCGCACTATGGCATTCACAAGTTCACATTTGTAAATCAACTCATGGTAATGTGGCGATGACTAAAACATGACTGTTGCTTTGACTGTTTGTTTACAAACCAGTGTCGCTTTTGTCAAGTGACACTGTTAATGTCACGATGACACATTTGCTGCTTTGACTGTGTCGCCCTCCCAGGCTTTTTTTTTATTTTTATCACCTCTAATAGGAAGACTCGGTTGCAGCTTTTAGGTACACTGCACACTATTGCCTCTTCAGAATCCAGACACTTTCTGTTCATGCTTTATACAGAGAACCCTGCATACATGCATTTTACCAATAAGGCTACAGTAGGGATGGGAGTTCATGTGACCCCATTCCTGGGTGCATCTCGCGTGACAGGGGTAAACCATTTTGCAATGCAGTCTGCTGAAAATGATGGAAAGCGCGACTCTACGCAACAACTTATGCTGTGGACAAAGTTGGAATTGCCAGAGAACACATTTTAAGATATTCATGTGTCAGGTAAACCGTGACAAATGGGGCCATATGAATCCACTTCCTACCGTATATAGAGTCCACGGATTACCGAGGTAACTCCTGAGTAATCCAGTCCAATAAGTACAACACAAGCAATTTATCTCACCAGAAATAATGCAAATCCAAGTAACTTGTTCCAGACACCCGAAAATTTTACAAAACCCAAAAGCACGTTGTGTAAATCGTAAATAAAAACAGAATACGATGATTTGCAAATCCTTTTCAACTTATATTCAATTGACTGCAAAGACAAGATATTTAATGTTCAAACTGAGAAACGTAATTTATTTTTTGCAAATGATCATTAACTTAGAATTTAATGGCAGCAACACATTGCAAAAAAAAGTTGCCACAGGGGCATTTTTACCACTGTGTTGCATGGCCTTTCCTTTTAACAACACTCAGTAAATGTTTGGGAACTGAGGAGACACATTTTTTAAGCTTTTCAGGTGGAATTCTTTCCCATTCTTGCTTGATGTACAGCTTAAGTTGTTCAACAGTCCGGGGTCTCCGTTGTCATATTTTAGGCTTCATATTGCGCCACACATTTTCAATGGGAGACAGGTCTGGACTACAGGCAGGCCGGTCTAGTACCCGCACTTTTTTACTATGATGCCACGCTGTTGTAACACGTGGCTTGGCATTGTCTTGCTGAAATAAGCAGGGGCGTCCATGATAGCGTTGCTTGGATGGCAACATATATTGCTCCAAAACCTGTATGTACATTTCAGCATTAATGGTGCCTTCACAGATGTGTAAGTTACCCATGCCTTGGGCACTAATACACCCCCATACCATCACAGATGCTGGCTATTGAACTTTGCGCCTCTAACAATCCGGATGGTTCTTTTCCTCTTTGTTCCGGAGGACACGACGTCCACAGTTTCCAAAAAAAATTTGAAATGTGTACTCGTCAGACCACAGAAAACTGTTCCACTTTGCATCAGTCCATCTTAGATGAGCTCGGGCCCAGTGAAGCCGGCAGCGTTTCTGGGTGTTGTTGATAAATGGCTGTCACTTTGCAGAGTAGAGTTTTAACTTGCACTTACAGATGTAGGGACAAATTGTAGTTACTGACAGTGGTTTTCTGAAGTGTTCCTGAGCCCATGCGGTGATATCCTTTACACACTGATGTTGGTTTTTGATGTAGTACCACCTGAGGGATCGAAGGTCACGAGCATTCAATGTTCCGTGCAGTGATTTCTCCAGATTCTCTGAACCTTTTGATGATATTACAGACCGTAGATGGTCAATTATCCCTAGATTTCTTGTAATAGCTGGTTAAGAAATGTTGTTTTTAAACTGTTTGACAATTTGCTCACGCATTTGTTCACAAAGTGGTGAAGCTGCTTTTATACCCAATCATGACACCCGCCTGTTCCCAATTAGCCTGTTCACCTGTGGGATGTTCCAAATAAGTGTTTGATGAGGATTTCTCAACTTCCTCAGTCTTTTTTGCCACTTCTGCCAGCTTTTTTTAAACATGTTGCAGACAGAAACTTCCAAATGGGCTACTATTTACAAAAAATAACAAAGTTTTCCAGTTCGAACATTAAATATCTTGTCTTTGCAGTCTATTCAATTGAATATAGGTTGAAAAGGATTTGAAAATCATTGTATTCTGTTTTTATTTACCATTTACACAACATGCCAACTTCACTGGTTTTGGGTTTTGTAACATAAAACATATGTTTTAGACGATAAGTATAGTTTAGATCAGTGGTCCCCAACCACCGGACCGATTGGTACCGGGCCGCACAAGAAATATTATTTTTTTTTTAAAAAGTGTTGTTTTTGTTTTTTTGTTTTAATTAAATCAACATAAAAACACAATATATACATTATATATCAATATAGATCAATACAGTCTGCAGGTATACATTCCGTAAGCACACCTGATTGTATTTCTTTATGAAAAAAAAAAAGAAAGCCCTCTGTTTAATATTTTTGTGTGTATCCTTCACTGATGAGAGTATTTAGTGAACATTGTTTTGTCCTACTAATTTCGGCGGTTTTTGACCTCACTGTAATGCGGACTGCTACGCAACAGTTAGTTTACATGTAAAATGTTCCACTCCTTCTTTGTCTCATTTTGTCCAGCAAACGTTTTATGCTGTGCGTGAATGTTTGTTGATGTTGTTGACTTGTTGGAGTGCTAATCAGGCATATTTGGTCAGTGCATGACTAATCAATGCTAGCATGCTATTTAGGCTAGCTGTATGTACATATTGTATCATTTTGCCTCATTTGTGGGTATATTTGAGCTCATTTGATATCCTATACTTGTATCCTCTTTGTATATAATTTAGTTTGGCATGTCTCATGACACATTTCAGATAGTTGTTTGTGTGCCGTGTTGTCCCAGACCGCAGCAAACATTACCTAGCTTGCCAAAGATTGTAATAAATCTATTAAAAGAAGACAGTTTGCCGTTCCTTTTAACTTGAACACACACATCTATACCTTTGGCCATTAAAAGCCAGTATTTTCCAGGACTCACCTTCTGAGTAGCATCTGATTTACTAATGGTTTCTAATGTCATAAAAATGTGTAGAATGAATATTAAATTCCAACCTTTCTGTCAACGAAGATTTGCTTCAGCCTGCGACACATAGTCATTTTGATAGTAGGCTATTATAGCTAGTATAGACACTTACGTCATGTGTTGCCTTCATTACAAGACTTATATACAGCTTTTAATTTTTTTGCGGCTCCAGACAGATTTTTTTTGTGTGTATTTTTGGTCCAATATGGCTCTTTCAACGTTTTGGGTTGCCGACTAACTATGTTTATTAGGGGTGTGGGGAAAAAATCGATTCGAATTCGAATCGCGATTCTCACGTTGTGCGATTCAGAATCGATTCTCATTTTTAAAAAATTGATTTTTTTTTTTTTTATTATTTTTTTTCAATTTTTTTTTTTAAATTAATCAATCCAACAAAACAATACACAGCAATACCATAACAATGCAACCCAAGTCCAAAACCAAACCTGACCCAGCAACACTCAGAACTGCAATAAACAGAGCAATTGAGAGGAGACACAAACATGACACAGAGCAAACCAAAATTGGTGAAACAAAAATGAATATTATCAACAACAGTATCAATATTAGTTACAATTTCAACAAAGCAGTGATTAAAAATCCCTCATTGACATTATCATTAGACATTTAGTTTATGAGATGCGATGCAAGTGTAAGCCACTGTGACACTATTGTTCTTTTTTTTAAAAACATTTTTTATTATTAATGTTTGTAATGATAATATCAATGAGGGATTTTTAATCACTGCTATGTTGAAATTGTTACTAATATTGATGCTGTTGTTGATAATATTCATTTTTGTGTCACTACTTTTAGATTGTTCCGTGTCATGTTTGTGTGTCCTCAATTGCTCTCAATTGCTCTGTTTATTGCTATTCTGAATGTTGCTGGGTCGGGTTTTGTTTTGAAATTGTATTGCATTGTTATGGTATTGTTGTGTATTGTTTTCATAAAAAAAAAAAAAAAAAAAAAAAAAAAAAATCGTTTTTGAATCGAGAATCGTGTTGAATTGAAAAAAAAAAAATCGATTCTGAATCGAATTGTGACCCCAAGAATCGATTTTGAATCGAATCGTGGGACACCCAAAGATTCCCAGCCCTAATGTTTATACCATTCGACCCACAATCTCAAGTGTGCCCTCTGTGCAATTGTGATAAGCTGCAGCCCTAATGAGGACAGCAGTAGAGAGATAATGAATGGATGGATTTCCATCAAATTCAGTAACCCCAGATTTCCCTTTTCCCGAGAAATCCACAAATATATCCAAACGTCAGTGTTACTTTTCTTATAAATGGATTCCCACTTAAGTCTGCTGAGAACAAGCCCTCAGGAATGTTCCAAGAGGACTGTCGGTACATTTAGACATAGTCACTCTCTGCAGCATTTTCACTTCCAAGTTACCAGAGAGGCTGAAAAGTGACCCACCTTCATGACACTGCAATCTTGGGCTGAACCCAAAGTTACCCCGCTAATCTGCAAATCCCTCCGCATGATACTGACTCAAGGCAAACAGAAGATCTGACAGAGGAGAGGAAACAGAGCACGGAGCTGAAAGGTAGAAGACAACAAGAGACAGGTGGCAGAAAATGAGGGCAGGCGGGGAGCCGATTGACTGGGAATATAACAGGAAGGGATGTTGCGATCCAATTCTGTGAATGTTCTCGTTTATTTAGAAGGCTGTCGGAATAAATGAGTTAACTCGCGATTAATCCCAATAAATATCACGTTAAACATGCACACTGTTAGAGTAATCATGCAGTCTATTTTGACCGTACGAGCTCATTTACCTTAGCCCAGGGGTCGGCAACCCAAAATGTTGAAAGAGCCATATTGAAACCACAAATACAAAAAAGTAATCGGTCTGGAGCTGCAAAAATATTAAAAGACTTATATTAATGTAATAATGAAGGCAACACATGATGTAAGTGGCTAATTAGCTATAATAGCCTACTATCAAAATGACTATGTGTCGCAAGCTGACGCAAATCTTTGGTGACAGACATTTTGAAATGTAATATTTATTCTACACATTTTTACAACATTGGAAAACATTAGTAAAACTTCTCAGGATGTGAGATAACTCCTGGAAATGACTGTCTTGGTATGGCCAAAGGTGTATATGTGTGTGTCCAACTTAAAGGAAACGGCAGGTTGTCTTCTTCTAATGGATTTATTACACTCTTTGCAAACTGGGTAACGTTTGCTGTGGTCTGGAACAACATGGCACACAAACAACCATATAAATAATTATATTTATATGGTAATTATTATTCTGTGACTGTAAATTGTTTGCTTGTTTTCTTATTGATGCTTTTATTTGTTTCTGCATTTGTGTAGTTATAATTATATGTTTTTACTTGTAATTGTATTGAGTTTGTGGACCCCAGGAAGACTAGTGGGTTGTTGTGACAACCAGCTAATGGGGATCCTTAAAAAAAAATCAAATCAAATCAACTATCAGAAATGCAGCCATTATTACATACAGATAATGTGTCATGAGACATGGAAAAATAAACTAAATACACAGCGGACATAAGTAAAGGAAATTAAATGAGCTGAAATATACCTACAAACGAGCCATACTGATGTAATATGTACGTACAGCTGGCCTAAATAGCATGTTAGCATTGATTATCTTGCAGTCATGCTGTGACCAAATATGCCTGATAAGCACTCCAACAAGTCAATAACATAAACGCAGCTCACCTTTGTGCATTCATGCACAGTATAAAACGTTTGGTGGACAAAATGAGACAAAGGAGTGGCATAAAACACGTCTTTCTGTGGCAGCATCGGAGAAAGTTGTACATGTAAACACACTGTTGAGTCACAGTCCACACAATGGCTGCGGAAATTTGTACGACAAATACTGTCATCAGTGAAGCATTAACACAAACATATTAAACAGTGGACTTTCTAACAATTAGGAAGGTCTGTGTCGTGTTTGTCCTCCTACAGAAACCATATTACAACAAAAAACATATTTGTCACCCCATTTTTTCTGGCATTTCCATACATTTTTGAAAAAGCTCCATGGAGCCACCAGGGCACCACTAAATAGCCGCATGTGGCTCTCGAGCCGCCGGTTGCTGTCCCCCGCCTTAGCCGCTACACGGTCAGTGATCAGATCAATGCATACTGTATGTCAATGCTAAAATGAGAGAGGGAGACTCCGACTGGCAGATGTCACTCCAAATCAGGGGTCAGCAACCATTTTTGAAACCAAGAGCTACTTCTTGGGTACTGATTAATGCGAAGGGCTACCAGTTAGATACACACTTAAATCAATTGCCAGAAATAGCCAATTTGCTCAATTTACCTTTAACACTATGTTATTATTAATAATTAATGGTATTTATATTTGTGGAAAAACTGATCATCTTAATGATTTCTCACAATATATATATATAGAAACAGATAAATATCAATATGCAACACTTTATTTTTATATTTTCTCTAAGTGCACATTTTTCAAATTGAACATTTTCAAATGATCACTTCTAAGACAGTCTTGTGAAATCACAATATCCCATTTTAACTAGCTAGCCACTAACATTTTTGAACAAATCATGAATTACTTTGCACCATGTTTGTACAAATAATAACTCATGTAAAATACAAAAGTCAACTCTCACATTTTTAAATAAATCATGTCACACTTTGAACTGGACACCAAATCTGTTATCTGTGTCTTTGTCAGTTAGTGAAGACCAAGTCTTTAAAATATTTTCTTGGATTTTCAAATTCTATTTGAGTTTTGTCTCTCTTAGAATTAAAAATGTCGAGCAAAGCGAGACCGGCTTGCTAGTAAATAAATACCATTTTAAAAATAGAGGCAGCTCACTGGTAAGTGCTGCTATTTGAGCTATTTTTAGAACAGGACAGCGGGCTACTCATCTGGTCCTTACGGGCGACCTGGTGCCCGCGGGCACTGCGTTGGTGACCCCTGATCCAAATGTTACCAAGTTTTGTGCAAATAAAATTGAAAAAAAGTTCCCGGATGACATTCCGACAATAAAATTGGGGTCTTTTTTTAAGCAAATTTTAATTATGCAAGTGAGTAATCACCTGTGATTACCGTATTTTTCGGTAGTGTAATGATAAGTGTGACCAGTCGATGGCAGTCACACATAAGAGATAAGTGTAGACTGCAATATGACTCAAGTAAACAACACCAAAATTCTATATGTTCCATTGAAAATATAGACAATTATTAACGGCGCTCAAAAATCCATCGAAAGGTTTTAGTACGACTTTGGTAAGTTATGAAGCCGCACCGCTTGATGGATTGTACTGTGCTTCAACATACGAGTATTATTATGGTGTGTGTATAAGGTAAGACATATTGTCTGGCGTTTTGTTTCGCAATATTATAAAAAACTTTTCTTACCTTCCGGTACCTGCTGATGTGTATTCGGGATCTGCATAAGTCCTGAAAATGTGCGCGTGTCCGCCTTTGTAGTCGGTGCCGACACCGTAGTCGATAAGCTTCTTCTTTTTCTCTATCTTCTTATTATGGGACATTCATCCTCTGCTGTTGCTATTTCTAATTTCTTGGTGTGGTTTAAAGCTAGTTTAGCGGTTAGCATGGCTATTAGCATACCTGCTCCTGGCTTTGTTGCTTGGTGTGTAACATGTTTAACCTCATCCTCCAGTGATACTCAAGATACTGTTTATGCAAACAGTTTATAAGCCGTAATTGAGGCGATTATCATTAGCTTAGAGGAGGGTCTCCACACTGTGTGTATGGAAACACAAAGTAAATTATGGACTATAAGTCGCTACGATTTTCTTATCCTCTTAAGGCCCAAGCTGTTTGTTTACGTGCTTTTTTTAATTTCTCTTTGCTATTTGGGCTTATTGGACCCTAATTAGAATAAAAACTAAGAATCATCTTTTGATATGATGTACTTAGTCCATAAGTACACAAATGTGTACTTCATGTTTAGTGACATGCTAAGTCCTATTTTTAGACTTTTTTTTTCCAAATTCCATTGTATGTTATACTCTTCTGACACCACCAGATGGCAGTATAAGTGTCCACATAAGCGGCCATAAGACCCCAATTCAGTAGCGTACACAATTTTGGAAATAAGAGCTAAAAGGTGCTGTCCACGCATGTGGCCACTAAAGCCTTTAGAGTTAAGGTTTGAATCCTGCGGCTTATAAAACGGCGCAGCTAATCTTTGTATTTTTCTTCGCTGACGGCCATAATTCAAACAAAGAGTTATCAACAGACACTGAAAAGGTGTGTTATTGTTTGTGCTATAGCGCCATCATTTGGACGAGTTCGCTCACTGCAGGTGTGGTGGGGGTAACGTCTACAGTATTTCCTTCCTCCCTTCCTTCTGTTTAGTGCTTTGAACAAAAAGTACAGGGGCCGTTCCGTCCTCTAATCATCCACAGCGTGTCTATTATTATCTATATCTATTCTTCATTCATCACTCCAGGCAACGTTTGCACGTTTTACAATGTAACTAAAACTGTTCATACAAACTAAACTGTCCCATGTGAGATGTCTGTTCTCATGCATATCTGTACGCGCTGTTGTAATGTAATCAAGCTAGCGTCATGAGGATTAGCTAATATGCTAACACATTTTCGAGTGTCTTTGTTAGAATTATTACCATACAGTCACTGTGGAGTTATTGAGTCTGTTTAGCTGATTGGAGAGCTAGCTTCCACGGATAGTGGGTCCATGATGATGACTTCTGTTTTGTCTGATCAGCCGTTTTACTGCCGTTTTACAGACACCATTTGAAAACAAATAAGGTCTGTAAATAAACATTTACAGAATATGTCTGTGCAAATAACTCTATTCACGTTGTATATGTCTGCGGTTTATAGTCTGGTGCGGCTAATAAATGGAAAAAAATGTTTTCTTCTATAACTTAGTGCAGGGGTGTCAAACTCATTTTAGCCCAGGGGCCGCATGGAGGAAAATATGTGCACACAAGGGCCGTTAAAATCACGGCATTAAAACTACAAAATAAAGACGACTTCAGATTGTTTCCTTTGTCTTACTTTGGCCAAAAATAGAACAAACACATTCTGAATTTATTTTTATTTTTTTTCATTTTATTTTTATGGACATCCGGCATCAGACATTCCTATCCATTACATCATATTCACATAAATCATATATCTATTGTCTGCCCTAAATGTCAAAATATTTTTGTTTATATCCCATCCATACCACCCCCCACACCCCACAAATACGTCGATTAAATAAACAGAAAAAAAAGAAGAAAAAAAAAAGGAAATAATAATACATTAATAATAATAATAATCAGAAATAAAATAAAATACAAACAGATACACACACACACACACACACACACACACATATATATATATATATATATATATATATATATATATATATATATATATATATATATATATATATATATATATATATATATATATATATATATATATATATATATATATATATATATATATATATATATATATATATATATATATATATATATATATATATATATACATATATACATATATATATATATATACATATATATATATATATATATATATATATATATATATATATATATATATATATATATATATATATATATATATATATATATATATATATATATATATATATATATATACACACACACACACTTACATACATATAAACATGTACTGTATATACATACATACATTTTTTTTAATTTTTTTTTAAGTACAATCACTAATTCGACAACTTAAAGTCAGGTTTATGGGGCGTAACATAGTTGACCCAATTTTCCCAGTATGAAGTACATTTCTCCAACTTATAATTAATAAAGGCAGTTATCTTCTCCGTTTTATATATGTCCATTGTTGTTTCCATCAATTGCTTCAAAGTTGGGCTCTCCTGGGATATCCATTTCCTAGAAATGGTCTTTTTACAAGCCACCAGTAGGATACTCATTAAGTGTTTATCTTTCTTCAGCCAGTCCTGAGGTACGTGTCCAAAAAACAAAGTTTTACTTTCGAGGGGTATTTCACGTCTGAAAATATCCTGTAGAGCTTGGTGTATCTCTTTCCAATAGTCCTTTATGGTGGAGCAGTCCCAGAAAACATGGTAGTGGTTTGCATTTGAATTCCCACAATTTCTCCAGCAGGCAGGGGAGTAGTTATCATAGTGAGACTTCTGAGAAGGTGTAATAAAAAATCTGATCAAACTTTTCCAGTCAAACTCCCTCCACTTGGGTGAGCTGGTACAAGTCCATTGGTATTTGCATATTATTGTCCATTCGTCCTCAGATATAGTTATCCCTCCTTCCTTCTCCCATTTTGTTTTAATATATGAAGTTGAATATGATTTCATATTCAACAGACCCTTATACAAGCATGACACAGTTCTATCAATAATGTCTGAATTGTAGGCTTTTATAAACAGTTCAATCAAACATATACTCGTCTTTGTGACACTTTTCACCTTCATATTAACAAAATGCCGCAACTGCAAATATTGATAGAAGTCTTGGTTTTCTAATATATACACTACCGTTCAAAAGTTTGGGGTCATCCAGACAATTTTGTGGAATAGCCTTCATTTCTAAGAACAAGAATAGACTGTCGAGTTTCAGATAAAAGTTCTCTTTTTCTGGCCATTTTGAGCGTTTAAATGACCCCACAAATGTGATGCTCCAGAAACTCAATCTGCTGAAAGGAAGGTCAGTTTTGTAGCGTCTGTAACGAGTTTAACTGTTTTCATATGTGTGGACATGATTGCACAAGGGTTTTCTAATCATCAATTAGCCTTCTGAGCCAATGAGCAAACACATTGTACCATTAGAACACTGGAGTGATAGTTGCTGGAAATGGGCCTCTATACACCTATGTAGATATTGCACCAAAAACCAGACATTTGCAGCTAGAATAGTCATTTACCACATTAGCAATGTATAGAGTGTATTTCTTTAAAGTTAAGACTAGTTTAAAGTTATCTTCATTGAAAAGTACAGTGCTTTTCCTTCAAAAATAAGGACATTTCAATGTGACCCCAAACTTTTGAATGGTAGTGTGTGTCCTTTTAATAGTTTCAAAACCAAGCATTTTTTAGTCTTTCATTACACTACATAAAGCTGTTATACCCTTAGATATCCAACATTTTGAAAATGTTACAATAAAAATACAGAAAAAATTACCGGCAGCGGTAAAGTTTAGATCCATGAAGGAAAGAAGAAAGTGAATGAATGTTTATAACTGAATACATTATGCATACTTTTTTTTTTCTTTTCTATTCTTTTTTTAAATGAATTAAGTAACGTTTATGACAACCTTTTTCCAAAACACAATATAGAATGTGACATATAACAGGATAATGCATACATATATTATCATTTGTTTTCAAAACGGTTACAAACAAGCAAGACCCCAAAAATTTTTATGACTTGATGGGGTCCCCGGGACCCCATTTTGAAAACTCCTAGCGCCGACACTGATGGAGTATTGGGTCTTGACTTTGTTACCTAGTACTTAGTGGGTGCAGCTGTTTTCTAAGTACCCAAACGAGAGAGGCTAAAAATTACCTCCTTTTACCTTCTCTCGTTAAGGTACTTAGAAAAAAAACGGGAAAAAAAATCTTGGATTTTTTCTAAGTACACAAACGAGAGAGGCTAAAAAGCACCTCCTTTTACCTTCTCTCGTTAAGGTACTTAAAAAAAAAAAAAAAAAAAAAAAAAAAAAAAAAATCTTACCGGTGTGCTCTATAGTCCGGAAAATACGGTAATTAGCTGATGGCTGCTTGTCAGCCGGGGCACTAAGAATAAATAGAGTCAGTCAGAGAAGATCAGTGTTTGTGACCGCCATTGAAAGGCATTAATCAGCATTGTTAATCACATACTGTATTTTATTAGGATAGTCGTCCGATACTGATAGCTGGTTGATCGATAGTGAAAATTATAGAAGTAATTAACAAAGGATCTACACAAAAGAGAGGGAGAGGTGCATTGATGAAAGGTAAAACAAACTAAAGGTACTTAGTGCAAAAGTACTGTATCAAATCTGAGGAATGAGTCAGAACTAGGTGCATGGAGTTGAAGTTGCGTCATCATCAATCAGTCGTCTGCCTGATCAACCATTTCAACCTCTGCAGGCAAGCAGTTTGTGCATTTGAATCCAAATAAGAACGATCTCACAAGTTGTTGTTTAACTCTGGTTTCTCTCGAAGCGCTAATTAGAGGGCAGAATATCAAACCTTTGCAAAAAAAAAAAAAGAGCCACAGAAAGAACAACAAACACGCGATATAATAAGCCAACAAGCATCTATTTTACCGGAGCCTCTCTTCAAACTTCACAAGGCCGACCGAGAGTAAAGTCAGCCTATTTCCTTTCATTTGATGCGTCAAGCTTGAACCCAATCGAGGTGAAAGCGAGTCCTTGGAAGGGCTTTTCCTCAAAGCCCCGGCAAATCTCATTGTCTGCTTATCAGGCTCGAATTTACTCTGCCTTACGGACATATTCCCTTGGAGAATTTGGGATAATAACTGAAGTGATGACTGTCATGATGAGGCTCATTCTTTTTCCTTCCTGCTTTTTTATGGCATCCTTCCCTGTGTGTATTCCAGTTATCCCCTACCGATATGGGCCATTTGATCCAAACTGTGCCATATCTTTGGTGTAACTCTCTTTTTTCCCTACTCTAATTTTGATATTACCCATATCAAACCGCTCAAAATGGGTATCGGTCGATCTCGGGAAACATCATTTTATTTTTATACGAGGTTCCTGACTCGTTTGAGTAACAGGACTGAAAGTAACAGGAGTGAGTTCCTCTGCATAGAATAAGCAAAAAGAAAGACGTTCTGGTAATGTTTACCAGTTACTACATAAATATAAATGTGTAATTACCTTGTAACATTAATTCACAATTGCCTCTGCATTTGATTATCAGATTTGTTTACTTATTAAAACATTGATGGATAACTTGCTATCGTTAGTTATCGTTATATATTTCTTTCTTATACAAAATGTTTTTATACATTTTATTAGCGTATTTTTCGGACATAAGGCGGACTTAAAATCATTTCATGTTCTCAAAACTCAACAGTGCGCCTTATAACCCGGTGGGCCTAATGTGAGGAATAAATGTGGTTGCGCTTACCGACCTCAAAGCTATTTTATTTGGTACATGGTGAAATGATCAGTGTGACCAGTAGATGGCAGTCACACATAAGAGATATGTGTAAACTGCAATATGACTCAAGTAAACAACACCAACATTGTATAAGTTCCATTGAAAATTTAGAACATTACACACGGCGCTCAAAAATCTATTAACATGTTTTAATGCGACTTTGGTAAGGATGAAGCCGCACCGCTTGATGGATTGTACAGTGCTTCAACATACGAGTATTATTATGGTGTGTGTATAAAGTAAGACATATTATCTGGCGTTTTGTTTCGCAATATTATTCAAAAGCAACTTTTCTTACCTTCTGGTACCTGCTGATCTGTATTTGGGATCTGCATAAGTCCTAAAAATGTGACTAGACCCACTTATAATCCGGTGCGCCCTATGGTCCGGAAAATACGATAATAATATATTTGTAGTATGATTGGATAGTATTAAAGTTGAAAACGTATGCAATTTCATGCAGTACATATATGTTTTCTGTCAAGATGGAAATAACAAATACATATAGTAAGAAAAATGAAGTACTTAATTTTTTTTCATTTGTATTTTTTTATTTCGGCATTTTTTTTATTTTTCTTATTTTTATTTATTCTATAGTTTTATTTATCATACAATTTGTTTTCTATTCTTTCTTTTTTTAATTCAAAATATAAATACATTTTTCTGGGCTTTTGTGGGCCACTGAAATTGATTGGGCGGGTCAGATCTGGGCCCCAGACCTTAAATTTGACACCTGTGACATGACGCTGATAACAATAAAAAAAATATATAATTTACGTAACAGGACTGTGCTTAAATTTGAACCCCACATCATATTTTTAATATCATCAAAAATACATACAATAAATTAATCAACTTACGTTTAGCCGCCTGATACTAATATTTGAGATTTGAGTATTGGTCGACAATTCCTATCAATATCAGCACGATTCATACATTATCTTATTACTTTGTAGTGTGAAATGCAAGAAAAGGCTGATCAAGTGAAATTTCTCCAACAGAGATCAATGCTAGGGAAGAAAAATACTAACGTTTTTACTAACTGGAATTGACTTGTGCTCTCTTTAAATTGAAGTGGAGTGGTAATTTGTTTTGGCGGCACCTTGTAGTCACAATAGTTCATGAAGTTAAACAGTAAAATGTAGGGGTACTGACTATTTTCTAATACGCTTCTGCCTTGGAGACTTTGTAGCTGCAGGTAATATGCAAGTGTAATTATTTTAAACTTGTTTATATTGACAAATGCAATATTGTTCGGTTTAGGAGACTTGTTACGTTTGCTGAGCGTCTGTGCTATTTTTTGCTTAGCTGTTGAAGCAGCTACACAACGTCGGCTGCTTGCTCGACAACAGCAATGACATCACTAAAATACAAGAAAAGACCAACCTTTTTTCCTACTTGGAGGACATTTAGGTGTTAGCTTAGCACAAGTTAAACGCCGCCGGACTGCTTGAAGCAGAGCTTATAGCCGAGATTTTAGATGCAAGCCGAAGCTAGTTTTTTTGATGAAATTGGATCGGGACACCACAAATTTGAACTGTTAGTATATTATATATATATATTTTTTTTTTTAAATTAAAATCAAATTATTTCATGGTTACCGTATTTTCCGGACTATAGGGCGCACCGGATTATAAGGTGCACTGTTTTTGCGCTTTCATGGCGAGTTTACTGACAGATATAAGTTAGAACTTTACACTACTTTATATTAGAAATGGTAACAGTGGAGGATGGATGTCCCATAACAAGAAGATAGAAAACAAGAAGAATCGTATCCACTACGGCATCGGCACGGACTACAAAGGCAATTTTTCAGGATTTATGCAGATCCCAAATACAGATCAGCAGTTTACCAGAAGATAAGAAAAGTTGCTTTTGCCTAATATTGCGAAACAAAATGCCAGATAATATGTCTTACCTTATACACGCACTATAATAATACTTGTAGGTTTAATGCGCCGACAATCCATCAAGCGGTGTGGCTTCATAGCTTACCAAAGTCGTACTGAAACATTTTGATAGATTTTTGAGCGCCGTGTGTAATGTTCTATATTTTCAATGGAACTTATACAATTTTGGTGTTGTTTACTTGAGTCATATTGCCATCATAGTGCAGTCTTATTTGTGACTGCCATCTACTGGTCACACTTATCATTACACCATGTTCCAAATAAAATTGCTTGGAGGTCGGTAAGCAAAACCAGAATTATGCCGTACATTAGGCGCACTGTCGAGTTTTGAGAACAAAACAAGGATTATAAGTGCGCCTTATAGTCCGGACAATACGGTAAGTATAATTTTAGGAAGCAGTGACAGGCAACAAGTAATGCATTTTCAGTCTTAAAGGTAGTTTAAGTTATATTCAATGTTCAATCAGATCAACTCGAGATCTGATCAAATCATACTGTGCTAAATGAACAAATAAAAAATATTGATATATAATTCATATATATTTCCGCAAATGCCACCAATTAGTTAAAACTGAAAAGTTGTTTTTTTAACACCAGGGTTCATTAATGCCAGTGACTTCTATGTAACGACTGTATACACTTAAGGAATAGTTCAATTACATGAATATCATGTTGTGTTAATAATGCTTTGCACAAATAATCTACGCTACTAAGCAGGCCGAACTCGAACCTCCGTTGCCCTGAGTTAAGCAGGGGCTAAACCAATAAAGAGAACCTTGTATTGCTGACAAGACCGACTCAACAGTCTGCGCCTCAGTGCCACATTTACGACAACAGCTTTCTTCCTACTACTGTTTTCTGTGACTGAACAAGATTCTTAGAACATCCTGTTCCCTTGTTGCCATGTACTAATACATTATTGGTGAACCTCATTGTTGTTTGCCACAAGAGGATTTTGTCACTTAACTGCAAGGGAAACGAGAAATAAGTCCTTTTGTGATCCAATTCATTTTGCCTTGTGCCATCAATAATAGCACAAAGTGTTCTTCGGGTGTGTTAGGTTGTGTATGTTATTCAGACATTCTCCTTAAGGAGTGTACTTATTTTACTTTCTGGGATGGATTCGACATGTTTAAATAAACTATTGAAATACAAGTCTCACAACTTCAAAATGGTACTGCATTCACATTGGAATGTGTATTAGTGACAGGATGATCATATTTTCCGGGCACCGGTATTTAAGCTCACCCATCAAGTTTTAGAAGAAAAAAAAATAAATTGCACATATATTAGCCGCACCCGCCAATAAGCCACAAATATATACATTGTGAAATGAGATATTTGTAAATGTTTATTTACATGCCTTAATTCTTTCCAAAAAAAAAAGTGCCTGTAGCGCGGCAGTAAAACGGCTGATTAAAACAAAACAGAAGTCATCGTCATGGACCCACGAGCTGCGGAAGCTGGCCTCTCCAATCAGCTAAACCAGGGGCGTCAAACTAATTTGAGTTTGAGTTTGAGTTTGAGTTTGAGTTTATTTTGAACATGCAAACATACAAGATGATACATCACAATTTCCAGTTTCTCTTTTCAACATGTTCGAAAAGGAGTAGGAAGAAGCAGAGCTAATTTAATCCTACCCCTTTTCTTTTACATAACAGTTGCTAAAACTTTTGTTCACTTCCTGTTCTCAATTTATTCACAATACACTGCATAAGTAGGGATGATGTTTGATAAGAAATTATCGAGTTCGAGCCCATTATATAATCCTCTTATCGAACCGATTCCTTATCAATTCTCTTATCGAATCCAGATAGGTTGTTGTATATGGAAAAAAAAAAACACACAATATTTGGTTTAACAAAAGCTCACTTTTATTTTATAAGAAAAAAATAAAATAAAATAAATAAATAAATATTGACTGTTGTTACCCCCCCAAAAAAAATAAAAATAAAAATAAATATTGACTGTTGTTACCCAAAGTATATTAAGTGGGATTTTTCAGAAAATCAATTATATACAGTAACACAAAAACAACCTGTCTCTGTGATCACTATAAGTGTATAAATAATAATATAGTGTTAAATAAAATCAGTCCCTTGGGCACGAAACTGAAAATAATACAGCTCTCCAAAAAGTGCACTTCTGCTGCTATTGGAACATCCTTCTGGGGTCCATCAGTGTGGCCTCCTCCAGGAATGACTGCACGTCCTTGTCCTGGAGGGAAAATGAGGGACAGACACAGCATATAATTATGAGGGGGGAAATTAGCTGAATGTGAAGACTAGGGTGTCTGTTATTAAGTCTTTAGCATTAGTATGTGGAATTAAATGATGGAATGGATTAAGTAATTAAGTTAAACATTGTACTGAATGATCCACTTGTTGTTGCTGCTTCTGTAACTGCCGCCTAATGACTGAGCTACGTCATTTCCTGGGGCGTGCCACAGGGCATTTCCTGTGGGACGGGATTCGTTCCCAGGGATTCGAATAAAGAACCAACTCTTTTTCTCTTTACTATAGTGGCCTCGATAACGGGAACCGGTTCTCAAAAAGGGATTCGACTCCATGGAATCGGTTCTTTTCTTATCGAAAGGTTATTTTCTTATCGAACAACCGGGAGAACCGGTTTCGAACATCATCCCTATGCATAAGTAATCACAATAAAAATAAATAAATAAATAATAATTGGTGAAGTAAGTTATATTTCATATGATGAGATGAGTAATATTATTTTGAGAATGCATGAATGGATGGATGAAATAAATTCAGAATGTTTATCATGGTTCTTCTTCTTTGTACTTTGTAATCACTTGAAGTTTGAAGAGTTTCTTGAAGTGGATCATATTTGTACATTGTTTGATTGCTTTGCTTAGTCCATTCCATAATTCAATTCCACATACAGATATGCTGAAGGTCTTAAGTGTTGTACGTGCATACAAATGTTTTAAATTAAATGTTTCTCTAAAATTATATTTCTCCTCTTTTTTTGTTAATTTTAGTTTGGGGGCCACTTGGAGAAAAATCTGGTAAAATCATGGCATGATAACTTCAAAATAAAGACAACTTCAGATTGATTTTCTTTGTTTAAAAATAGATAATGCACGTTCTAAAAATGTACAAATCATAATGTTGTTGTTTTTTTACACTTGCATGTTGCGGTTAATAGTATTCTATATTTATTTGTCGTTATTTATACGTCCTGAATAAATGATGTGATAATTTTCATCGGTCAATTAGGTGGAATTGAGTCCGCCAGAGTTTTAAAATGCTGTAATTGGTGTTAATTTTGAATCTGTCAAGATAAAAAAAACAATATCAAAATCAAATTACAGGATGTTTTTTATGTAGCTTACTCAATTTACTTAAATGTTGTACTAACATGATGTGGTTTATTCTGTACACATGTAGCATCATCTTCAAAATATACAAATAATTGCTATAGCGACATCCAGTGGACACATTTACAACAGCAGTTTCTTTCATTGTAGGATTTCAGCTCATTTTTATACATAGCAAACTCATCCCGTGGGCCAGACAGAACCTGTTTGTGGGTCTGAACCGGCCCGCGGGCCGTACGTTGGACACCCCTGAGCTAAACAGACTCAATAACTCCACGGTGACGTATTGGTGAATTTACGAAACAGAAACAATATAAAAAGAATGCCATTGTTAGTTAATAATACTAACACAGACACTCGTAAATGTCTGAGAATATTTGCTAATGCTAACGTGACTAGCTTGATTACATTACAATTGCATGTACAAATATGAATGAAAACATTCCAACAGACACAAACATGGGACAGTTTATTAGTAAGAATAGTTTTTGTTATATTGTAAAATGTACACATGTTGCTTGGAGAGAATCCTTTCGAGCAGAAACAGTACGAACAGTTATAGTTCCGGTTCAAGGCACGAAACAGGAAGTCCATTTTTAACCCACAGCCACTGCAATGAGCGAACTCGTCCAAAAGATTGCGCCATAGCCCAAAAAATAACACACCTTTTCACTGTCTCTGTCAGCGTAGTATGAAAACTATTTGTTGAGCACAAAACATTATGGCCGCCAGTTAAGAAAAATCCATAAGTTAGCTGCATAGTTTTAAAAGCCGCGGGGTTTAAAGCGTTTGAAAAAAGTAGCAGCTTATGTTCCCAAAATTGTGATTGTCAGTATGCGAGAAAGTTGTGAACCGTGGAGTATGTTCACAAAGATAGGTAATAAGTATTAGAAATAATGAATCAATCAGGCTCAGGTTATGTCTTTCATTGCACATGAACACATGCCTCTTTTGTGTGGTATAAACACTGTTCGTAATAACGGAATTATATAATAACGAGGTTACTAACATCGTTAATTTTACTAGGGACGAGTAATCACATTTTTTACCTTTATGTACGTCGCAATATATATATATATATATATATATATATATATATATATATATATATATATATATATATATATATATATATATATATATATATATATATATATATATATATATATATATATATATATATATTTATTTTTGATATTTTTTTCACTGAAACTTGAGGTGAGCCCTAATGGTAAAAATAAAAAATAGAAAATAAAAAATAATATATATATATATATATATATATATATATATATATATACATATATATATATATATATATATATATATATATATATATATATATATATATATATATATATATATATATATACATACATATATATATATATATATATATATATATATATATATATATATATATATATATATATATACATACATATATATATATATATATATATATATATATATATATATATATATATATATATATATATATATATATATATATATATATATATATATATATATATATATATATATATAAAAGCATATATATATATATATATATATATATATATATATATATATATATATATATATATATATATATATATATACAGTATGTATATACATATAAACACCTGAAGTTTCAGTGAAAAAAATATCAAAAATAAATCATATATTATTTATAATATATTTTTTAAATATTGTATGTGCTTTTTGTCTAATTCAGCCCTGTTTTTATGGCAAAAACACAAAATAAATAAACACATGTTAAAATTTCAAAGTTAAACATTTGGTTGAAAAAAAAAAAATCCTACTTAAAATCTTGGGTAAAAGGGCTCCACTAACAAAAGTGTTAAAAATAAGTCATACATTTTACTTTCAAAACTTAATTAAATCTCTCCATCTACTTCAGATCTATCCTTTGATTAAAAGTTGTAACTATTTTTTTATTTGTTTTGTTTATTTTTATGCCCCTTTTGTCACAGAAAACTTTCATGTATGTGGCCAACACAAAATCTTTAAAAGTGAAACATTTTATGTGAAGTAACTGGATCCTTCAACGCTGATATTTGATTAATTCCTGGGCGGATCTCGCGTGAGAGGAAGGTGGGGAGTTTAACCATTTTGCAATGCAGTCTTCTGAAAATGATGGAAAGCCCCACTCTACATGGCAACTGACGCTGTGGTCAAAGTTGGAATTACCACACAACAGATATCCAAAACTCGACTGAAATGGATAGTGCACCAGCCCAATTTGTCACGTTCCATGCGTCAGTTAAACTGCGACAAATGGGGCCATATGGATCCCCTTCCTAGTGCAGAATCAACGTCGCAACTATGTTCTCGTTACATTTAACCCGTTTGCTGTTTTGTTCCATTATCATTTTTTTATAATAGCATTTTCAGATTGTGCCGCGGGCCTTCAAAAAAATAGCTACGGGCCCCACTTTGGACACCACTGGCTTAAAATGGCCAAAATACCGTAAACATTATGAATGTGCCTGTTAGTCCAGTGTTTTTCAACCTTTTCTGAGCCAAGGCACATTTTTTTCATATTGACAATAAAAGTTGTATTATTAATGTCACCTGTCACGTCACGCCGTGACTTATTTTGAGTTTTTTGGTGTTTTCATGTGTGTAGTGTTTTAGTTCTCGTCCTGCGCTCCCATTTTGGTGGCCTTTCCTCTTTTGTTGGTATTTTCCTGTTGCAGTTTCATGTCTTCCTTGAACGCGATTCCCCACACCTGCTTTGTTTTTGCAATCAAGACTATTTAAGTTGTGCGGACGCTATCCTTCTTTGTGGGGACATTGTTGATTGTCATGTCATGTACGGGTGTACTTTGTGGACGCCGTCTGCTCCACGCGCTGTAAGTCTTTGCTGTCGTCCAGCATCCTGTTTTTGTTTACTTTGCAGCCAGTTTAATTTTAGTTTTGTTTTGCATAACCATTCCTAAACTTCAATGCCTTTTCTTAGCAGCACTCGCCTTTTGTTTATTTTTGGTTTAAGTGTTAGATACCTTTTTAGCTACACCAGGGGTCGGCAACCTTTACCACTCAAAGAGCCATTTTGGCAAGTTTCACAAATTAAAGAAAGTAATGGGAGCCACAAAAAAATTTTTTAAATGAAAAACACCGCACAAAAAGCTTAAATGCTTTGTGCTATGTTAACCAGGGGTCTCCGAGACACGCACCGGCACGGACTTTAATGTGGAAATTTGATGTTAGTGCAGCCTGCGAGTTTTGAATGAATGGCGCTTGATAGCGTCATACTTGCCAACCCTCTCATTTTTCCCGGGAGACTCCCGAATATCAGAGCGTGATGACACTGCATTTGGCGCCCTCTACAGTCTGCGCTAAAAGTGTACCTGCTCGACCACATGTAGAATGCAGTTTCAGCTTGCTCACGCAAGTGACAGCAAGGCGTACTACCTCAGCAGCCACACATCTTACACTGACGGTACCAATACCCAGAATCCCATGCAGCCCTAACTCTTCCGCTCAACCAACGCACAGAGAGGGGGGGGGGGTTGATGTGTGGGGGGATTTGGTGGTAGCGGGGGTGTATAATGTAGACCGGAAGAGTTAGGGCTGCATGGGATTCTGGGTAATGGTTGTGTTGTGTTTATGTTGTGTTACGGTGGGATGTTCTCCAGAAATGTGTTTTTCATTCTTTTTGGTGTGGGTTCACAGTGTGGCGCATATTTGTAACGTAACAATGTTAAAGTTGTTTGATACGGCTACCGTCAGTGTAAGCTGTGTGGCTGATGAGTAAGTATGCTTTGCTGTCTCCTGTGTGTGCAAGTAATAACAACATGCAACGTGTGGCTGGACTGGCACGCTGTATGTAAATGCTATAGGGTATTACATGGTTACTCTGCCGAGCTCTAGACAGCACTGACCCTCAACAACGGCACATTTGCGGATTATAAATACTGGTTTGCAAAAAATATTTTTAACCCAATTAAGTGAAATTACATAATCTCCCACGGCACACCGGACTGTATCTTACGGCACACTAGTGTGCGGCGGCACAGTGGTTGAAAAACACTGTGTTAGTCCGTGGTTACAGCAAGTATATAAAAACATTGGAGGTTTTTTAGAGGGGTTTATAGGCGGAAAAGGTGAGTCGTCATTATCACATTGTTAGTTTTTCACTATTTAGAATGCACAGAAAAAAGGAAAGACACGTTTTCTTGTCTCACGTAGGGATTGTGGGTAGAATAAAAACAACAAAGTGCAGTTTAAAAACTAAACATTGTGCTCCTTTTTATGGCAGAAGCCTCATTTATACATTTCAAATGTGACTGGTACACCCATTAGCCTTTTTTTTAATTTTTTTTATTCTTACATTGCTAACATTTGTTACACTTTGTAAACATTGCACATTTCCCTCTAATGACTCCGCGGATGCCCCGCTGAAGTTGAATTTTTGAAGCCCCATCTAAATAACACCTGCTGTTTGGACTTTAATTATCCAAGCAGGAAATAAGGATGCAAACTGAGGGGGAGTTCCCTGATCTTTAGCTCATTCACACCTTGCTAATGAAAATCATCATCATCATTACAGGCCTGTTAATAACGGCAGCTCTGCTTGACTCATTTAGCTCGCACTTGTCATGCCTGGGCATGAATACACATGATGAATGCCGTGTCCAATCATACCTCCGTCCATCCATTTTCTACCGCCTGTCCCTAATCGCAGGGCCAAGACAGATAAATCAGTAAAAAAAAAAAAAAAAAAAAAAAATCATGTCATGGAAATGGTGATCGTTAATTTTTTTTAAAACATGCTTAACAGAGTTATGATAAAAAAAAATTAAAAAATCACAAGTTTACAACGCTTATTTAATCCTACTCCTTCTCCGAATCTCTATCAATTCCTGATAGATACAGTAGATCATTTTATTTAAATTGTTCACATATGAGCATTTTCCAAAGGAAAATAAATTAATATTAAAAAATGTGATATCAGGAATTGTAGAGATTGTGGATTTATGGCTTACTCAGTAATGAAAGAAGAGATCCATCCATCCATTTCCTACCGCTTATTCCCTTCGGGGTCACGGGGGGCGCTGGAGCCTATCTCAGCTACAATTGGGCGGAAGGCGGGGTACACCCTGGACAAGTCGCCACCTCATCGCAGGGCGAAAGAAGAGATAAAAATACATAAATAAAAGGAATACATCCTGACAGAACAGTAAAGTAGAATATGAAGGGAGTTATGAGATATAGTGATAGGGAATGAATTGAAAATAGACAGAGTCGTTAAAAAAAAGCCTTGACAATATTGCAAAATGATACAGATATAGAATATATAATTGATCGAACATAATCATTGTAAATGAGAAAGTAAATAAATACATTATAGCTATCGATTATTTTCGAAAACGAGTAATCTATCGATTGCTTTGTTTGAATAATTGTGGAATCGGATAAAACACACTTTATAGCCTCAATGCGTAATTTAGAGAAAATAGCTGAATTATACAAGGATTTTTTATTATTTTTGCTTGTCATAACTTTCACTTTTTCATGCATCATATCAACATTTAACATGTGTGCATTGACCAAAAAAAAAAAAAAAAAGCATATAAATCATGCTGCCCACGCACCACCGCTCTCATGCGTGCTCCCTTGCAGCAGCCCTGCAGAGACTAGATCTTCTTATTCAAAGTTGCGGGCACTCCATGCGGTCCAGATTTAAATTATTTTTATTACCGTTTTTTCCGGACTATAAGGCACACTTAAAATCCCTTTTTTTCCCCCAAAACTCGACAGTGCGCCTTATAACCTGGTGCACCTAATGTACGGAATTATTCTGGTTTTGCTTACCGACCTCGAAGCTATTTTATTTGGTACATGGTGTAATGATAAGTGTGACCAGTAGATGGCAGTCACACATAAGAGGTACGTGTAGACTGCATTATGACTCAAGTAAACAACACCAACATTGCATATGTTCCATTGAAAATATGGAACATTACACAAGGTGCTCAAAAATCTGTCAAAATGTTTTAGTACGACTTTGGTAAGCTATGAAGCCGCACCCCTTGATGCGCTTCAACATACGAGTATTATTATGGTGTGTGTATAAGATAAGACATATTATCTGCCGTTTTGTTTCGCAATATTATGCAAAAACAACTTTTCTTACCTTCTGGTACCTGCTGATCTGTATTTGGAATCTGCATAAGTCCTGAAAATTTGCGAGAGACCGCTTTTGTAGTCTGTGCAGGCTCCGTAGTCGATCATTTATTATTTTTCTCTATCTTCTTGTCATGGGACATTCATCCTCCGCTGTTTCCATTTCTAGTAAAAAGTAGTGTAAAGTTCGTACTTGTATCTGTCAGTAAACTCGCTAAAGTAAAGTAAAAAGCTCTAAAACATACCGGTGTAGTGAGTTTACCTTATTCACCCAAGGAACTTTAGTTATTAGAGAGTTCCAGTCGGACGGTTTTCCACGGGACACATTTCCGGCCTTGTTGTTGCCCTTCTGAGCCACGGATGAGGAGATGCTGCTCCGTTATTGATTTAAGTAAAGTCTGAATGTCATTAAAACAGTTAGCGCCATCTTTTGACACTTCTTCCACTCCCGTCCTTGCACGCTACACCGCTACAACAAAGATGACGGGGAGAAGACTCTGCCGAAGGTGAGCCACGTAAATAAGACCGCCCACAAAACGGCGCATCCGGAAGCGACTGTCAGAAAGCGGCTTGACGATGATCTGTAAAACATAATCTATGCAACAATTTGACCAAAGAACCACCATTACATGTTATGTAGACCACAAGAAAGTGTTTTCAATTTAGAAAAAATATATATATATACGACCCCTTTAATGCGCCTTATAACCCGGTGCGCCTTATATATGAAAAAAGATCAAAAATAGACCATTCATCGGCGGTGCGCCTTATATTCCGGTGCACCCTATGGTCCGGAAAATACGGTAGTTACATTCATTGAACAGTTAATTGAGGCAACAGACTATAAATCGTAGCTTTATCAATTAACAGTTGCAGCCCAATTTAGGGTAAATGACATCTGAAACGCTGCTATTTATTTAATAATAATAATAAACCAAATAATTCCGAATAAATATTGTAATAAATATACAGTATGCTTGTACCGTTTCCTAAACTGACTCATATATCATGACATGGTTTGACTTCTTTGCTCAAGCCGCTTCATATTACAGACTGATATGTTATTTTTTTGTTAAAGGGAATCTTTTATGCCTTTACCTCATTTTTGACCTGTCGATGTTGTTACAATGTCGCATACAAGTGTCAAACCATAAGGTTCATGCACTTTGAAGTGGGCGCTGTGAGCAAAATTTGGATTGTTCTGCAAAACCCTATGCAATGATGTCAATGCGTGCCAGACTTATTTATACGGGTGTGCCCATGTAAACGCTCCGGTCCTTCCATGCTCGGAAGTTCTAACACCGCGGGCTGCTCTGCTGTCGACAACAATTACACAATGTTAGCACGTGGAACATTTTAAACTACTCACTCTCAACTCCTTTCCGTGCGGGTAATGGTGTGTAGTTTCCTTTTAAGAGGCCAGAAATGGAATACCAAGCACGGACAATGAGTATAATAGGTCCCCTTTTAAGTCTTGTGCATGCTTTGAGATGGTTTGAATGTAATGTTTCCCTCAGGCCCTAATTCTTGTCTGAAAAAAAACACTTTTGTGCATTATCGGGCAGCAGGTTGTTTTGTGTGTGATTTTAGATGCATTAGCAAATGAGCAGTGGTTTTGAACATGTAGGGATTTCTAGGAATAAAAGGGTTTGTGTGGTCAATATAACCGACATGTACAGAACTGTCCTAAGGCCTTTTTTGTTGTACAATTAGAACAGACCTGGGAAAAATACGGCCCGTTAAGATTTATAATCCGGCCCGCCGGACGTTCTACATAATTTTTTTTAGACCTTTAAAGGCCTACTGAAACCCACTACTACCAACCACGCGGTCTGATAGTTTATATATCAATGATGAAATCTTAACATTGCAACACATGCCAATACGGCCGGATTAATTTATAAAGTGCAATTTTAAATTTCCCGGGAAACTCCCGGTTGAAAACGTCTATGTATGATGACGTTTGCGCGTGACGTCAAGGGTTGAAGCGGAAGTATTGGGACACATTTTATCCCAATACAAAAAAGCTCTGTTTTCATCGCAAAATTCCACAGTATTCTGGACATCTGTGTTGGTGATTCTTTTGCAATTTGTTTAATGAACAATGGAGACTGCAAAGAAGAAAGCTGTAGGTGGGATCGGTGTATTAGCGGCTGGCTACAGCAACACAACCAGGAGGACTTTGAGTTGGATAGCAGACGCGCTATCCGACGCTAGCCGCCGACCGCATCGATGATCGGGTGAAGTCCTTCGTCGCGCCGGCGATCGCTGGAACGCAGGTGAGCACGGGTGTTGATGAGCGGATGAGGGCTGGCGTAGGTGGATAGCTAATGTTTTTAGCATAGCTCTGTCGAGGTCCCGTAGCAAAGTTAGCTTCAATGGCGTCGTTAGCAACAGCACTGCTAGGCTTCGCCAGGCGGTACAGCATTAACCGTGTAGTTACAGGTCCAGAGTTTGGTGGTATTGTTGATCTTCTGTCTATCCTTCCAGTCAGGGGCTTATTTATCTTGTTTCTATCTGCATTTAAGCACGATGCTATCACATTAGCTCCGTAGCTAAAGTGCTTCGCCA
This sequence comes from Entelurus aequoreus, assembly GCF_033978785.1. Taxonomy (NCBI): domain Eukaryota; kingdom Metazoa; phylum Chordata; class Actinopteri; order Syngnathiformes; family Syngnathidae; genus Entelurus; species Entelurus aequoreus. Next base: position 79,901,844 of record NC_084732.1, on the reverse strand, counting down.
ATGTATTTTCGTGGAGATAAAAGTCACTGTGAATGTCCATTTCGCGTTCTCGACTCTCATTTTCAAGAGGATATAGTATCCGAGGTGGTTTAAAATACAAATCAGTGATCCACAATAGAAAAAGGACAAAGTGTGGAATCCAATGAACCCTTGTAACTAAGTTACGGTCAGAACGAAAAAAGATACGTCCTGCACTGCACTCTAGTCCTTCACTCTCACATTCCTCATCCACTAATCTTTCATCCTCGCTCAAATTAATGGGGTAATCGTCGCTTTCTCGGTCCGAATCGCTCTCGCTGCTGGTGTAAACAATAGGAAAATGTGAGGAGCCTTTCAACCTGTGACGTCACGCTACTTCCGGTACAGGCAAGGCTTTTTTTTATCAGCGACCAAAAGTTGCGAACTTTATCGTTGATGTTCTCTAATAAATCCTTTCAGCAAAAATATGGCAATATCGCAAAATGATCAAGTATGACACATAGAATGGATCTGCTATCCCCGTTTAAACAGTGTTGGGACTAACGCCGTTAGTTTCGGCGGTAACTAGTAATCTAACGCGTTATTTTTTTATATACAGTAACTCCGTTACTGCATGATTCGTTACTGCGTTATTTTACATTATTTTTATGTAGTATCGGCTAGAAACTGAAGATCTGAGTGTGTTTTATTGGAGCGCTCCGGTGGAAAAGAAGAGGCGTGCTTTCCCCCACCCACAGAAAGCACGCCTCCCCCGCAGGGGAGACGTTCCTCCAGAGCCGTACTTCGGGTCTAACAACCTTCACTTTACCCGGAAGAGGGTCTTTACAGCTGAGGGTGAATGACGAGCCCGGCGGTTTGTTGCAACTTTGTGACTTTATTGGACGCAGCCATCCAGCAAGCTAGAGCACCTACACCAGGGGTCGGCAACCTTTACCACTCAAAGAGCCATTTTGGCAAGTTTCACAAATTAAAGAAAATAATGGGAGCCACAAAAAATTTTTTTAAATGAAAAACACCACATACAAAGCTTAAATTGCTTTGTGCTATGTTAACCAGAGGTCTCAGACTCGCGCGCCGGCACGCACTTTAATATGGAAATTTGATGTTAGTACGGCCCGCGAGTTTTGAATGAATGGCGCTTGATAGCGTCATACTTGCCAACACTCTCATCATTTCCGGGAGACTCCCGAATATCAGGGCGTGATGGCGCTGCTTTTGACGTCCTCTACGGTCTGCCCAAACAGTGTACCTGCTCGACCACATGTAGAATGCAGCCTCAGCTTGCTCACGTAAGTGACAGCAAGGCGTACTAGCTCAGCAGCCACACAGTTTACACTGACGGTGTAAGTAAATACCCAGAATCCCATGCAGCACTAACTCTTCGCTCAACCGACGCACGGCGGGGGTTGATGTGTGGGGGGGTTTGGTGGTAGCGGGGGTGTATAATGTAGACCGGAAGAGTTAGGGCTGCATGGGATTCTGGGTATTGGTTGTGTTGTGTTTATGTTGTGTTACGGTGGGATGTTCTCCAGAAATGTGTTTTTCATTCTTTTTTGGTGTGGGTTCACAGTGTGGCGCATATTTGTAACATAACAGTGTTAAAGTTGTTTTATACGGCTACCGTCAGTGTAAGCTGTGTGGCTGATGACTAAGTATGTTTTGCTGTCTCCCACGTGTGCAAGTAAAAGCTACATACAACATGTGGCCGGGCTGGCACACTGTTTGTAAATGCTATAGGGAACAATTACTGCAGTGCAATTGGGCATGCCCTTAATCTAGTAATTAGAGTGAAAATAGGATTATACTTGCCCTGGGAGTTATCTAGGAGAGGCTCTGAGATCCATAAATCTCCTGGGAAAATCGGGGGGTCGGCAAGTATGCAGCTGAGCCGCATCAAAGTGATCAAAGAGCCCCATGCGGCTCCGGAGCCGCGGGTTGCCGACCCCTGACCTACACGCAGGGGCGCCGAAAAGGGGGGGTAAAGGAGACGGATTCTAGGGGCCCATGATGAAAAATCAGGCAGCCAAAAAAGAAAGGAAAAGAAAATAAGAGAGGAGAAGGAGTTGAAGGGTCGACAATATGTCACCCAATATTTCCAAAAAAATGGTGGGTTTGTTAGTTGTGGTGGAAAGTTATGCATATTAACTTTGTCCCTGTCTGTGGTAATAAGCTAGCTCACTTTTCTCACCATGTTAGCTCAAGAAAACTCTGGATTTTTACATTTTACTGCTTTATTAGTTGAATAATCAATCCAGTCAAACATTTATCAAGCTGTTCTTATTCAATAATGTCATGGAAGAGTTTATTTCCAATTTAAGAATCAGTGGTGCAGCAAATAAATGACTCAAAATGAATTCCATTGTATTCAGAGTGCTCAGTTCTTCCCCTACTGTACATGTAAACTGTGATGCTGTTCTTCTTTCAGAAATATGGTAATGATAGTAAAAAATACCATTAAAATGCATAATTGTATGTAAAATAGCATCAAAAAATGTTGCTGCTCTGTTGGGGGCCCTGTAAAGATTCTTTTCATGGGGCCCAAAATCCCTAGCGGCGCCCCCTGCCTACACGCACTCACTGATGTCACTCACCTCTCATGCTGTCATATCTTAAAGGGCCACACACACACACACACACACATACGCTACTCTCATAACAACTAACAAGACATCATGGCGAAGCCAGAAGTCGAGTTTTTTAACATGGAGACATTCTCAATACTTTTCTTTTGTCGAGCACAAAGAAAACAACATTTTAGTTAAATGTAAGTTATGTCTTGGATCAAAGATCCTATCTACTTAGAGTTAAAGTTAAAGTGCCATTATTTTGCAGCTATTTAAAATAGTTTTGTAAATTTTTTCTGGCCTGAAATAAATTGGCCCTTTGAAACATATCTTTGTCTTTGTGTGTTGTATGTAGACCACATTGTTTGTGTGTTGTACGTAGACCACATTGCTTTCTGAGTTCAGTGATGCAAATGCATGTCAAGTTGCTCAACAGATGGTATTATTCTCCAGTGCAATAACAGTACTGAAATGAAGGCTAAAAGGGCATTAATGGGAGCCTTAAAAAAAAGGGGGAAAAAAGAAATAACTAAATAGTTACATTTCACAGTAACGCATTACTTTTTGGTGTAAGTAACTGAGTTAGTAACTGAGTTACTTTTGAAATAAAGTATCTAGTAATTGTAACTAGTTACTGGTTTTCAGTAACCAACCCAACACTGCGTTTAAATAAGAAAATTTCATTTCAGTAGGCCTTTAACATCAAAACTGTCGCCGAACTACAGAAAGTATTTCAATGGTCGAACTCTGCGCTTTTGAGTGTTATAGGAGTTTTTACGGTAATCTACGTCACAGCAGCTCAGACGAGGATTTTTACGTGATAATATATCATATTGTGGGTGTTTATTACACTTTGCATTCATATTTTGCTGTTTGTTTCATTTTGCTTGTGTTTGGATTGATCGTAAAAGATACACAACCATAGAGGAGGTGGTCTGAGAGGTAAAAGAGGAGCCATGTTCATATGTTGTTAATATTCAGTGTTTTATTTTTTGTAGTCGATATTGTAAAAGCCACTTTCTTTATTTTAATGTACATTTTGTGTGTCACATTCAATAAAAAAAAACTTGTGAAATTCCATTCCATTTTTTTTTTTTAAATGGTCCGTCACAACGTTTTTGGAACTCCATCGGACATTGTGAATTTTGGTGTTAGTGTTCCTGAAAAAAAGGGACCCAAACACACATACTGTACAGCAGATTTGTGCAGCTACACGTGTATATATAATTTATACACACATACACATTGGCCTCCCAGACCCATTGTTTTCTCTCAATGTGGCTCCCGAGTCCAAATATTTGCCCAGCTCTGAATTCGAGAATAAAGGGCACGTTTGTAGTTATCTTGTCACAGTAACACCAGTGATCATTAGCGAGTATGGAGTAATGTTTGGATGGAAGCTGACGACTCAAAAAAACAAGAAACATTAGTTGAAAATGACAGAGGGAGTGGAGTCTCTTCTGCAGATTAGATTTTTCCTTTAGGATAACATATTTAGACATATATATATTTAGACATTTTTAGACAAATGTATGTGTTTAGAGAAAACAATTCTCAAAACTTCAGTTTTTTGTTGTTTTCTGTAAACCAAAAATACAACTGCTCTCTTCATCTATGCCGGGGGTCAGCAAACCGCGGCTCTTTAGTGCCGCCCTAGTGGCTCCCTGGAGCATTTAAAAAAAAAAAAAATTGAAATTGAAAATAATTTTTTTTGTTTTAGTATGTTTTTTGTTTGAGGACAAACATGACACAAACCTTCCCAATTGTTAGAAAGCCCACTGTTTAATATGTGTGTGTGTATGCTTCACTGATGAGAGTATTTGGTTGACATCGTTTTGTCCTACTAATTTCAGCGGTTCTTGAACTCACCGTAGTGTGGACTGTGACGCAACAGTTTGTTTACATGTAAAATCTTCCACTCCTTCTTTGTCTCATTTTGTCTCCACCAAACCTTTTATGCTGTGCGTGAATGCACAAAGGTGTGCTTGGTTGATGTTACTGACTTGTTGGAGTGCTAATCAGGCATATTTGGTCAGTCCATGACTGCAAGCTAATCAATGCTAACATGCTATTTAGGCTAGCTGTATGTACATATTGCATCATTATGCCTCACTTGTAGGTATATTTGAGCTCATTTAATATCCTTTACGTTTATCCTCTCCGTATATAATTTAGTTTTGCCTGTCTCATGATGACACATTATCTGTATGTAATATTGCTTGCATTTCAGATAGTTGTTTGTGTGCCGTGTTGTTCCAGACCACAGCAAACATTACCTAGCTTGCCAAATATTGTAATTAACCCATTAGAAGAAGACAGCCTGCCATTTCCTTTGACTTGGACACACACATCTATAGTTTTGGCCATTAAAAGCCAATCATTAAAAGCCATCTCCTTCTGAGTAACCTCTGATTTACTAATGGTTTATAATGTTGTAAAAATGTGTAGAATAAATATTACATTTCAACATTTCTGTCAACGAAGATTTGCTTCAGCCTGCGACACATAAGTCCTTTTGATAGTAGGCTATTATAGCTAGTATAGACACTTACGTCATGTGTTGCCTTCATTATAATACATACTGTATATACAGATTTTCATTTTTTGCGACTCCAGACAGATTAGTTTTTTGTATTTTTAGACCAATATGGCTCTTTCAACGTTTTGGGTTGCCGACCCCTGGTCTAAGATGTCCAACACAAATTTAGGAACACACATTAAGGTGAGTTGAGTCCATGAAAAGTTTTACTGCACATAACCGTTAGCAACGCCTTAGAATGAACTAGCTTTGCCGTTGGTTTTGCTCGAAGAAAATTGAAAACATTGATCTCACCCTGTTTCTTATTTCTGCGCACACACACATATAAGAACGTATGTGTGCCCAACACATACACCAAGTTAAATTTCGGTTTCGAAATATATATACACTACCGTTCAAAAGTTTGGGGTCACCCAAACAATTTTGTGGAATAGCTTTCATTTCTAAGAACAAGAATAGACTGTCGAGTTTCAGATGAAAGTTCTCTTTTTCTGGCCATTTTGAGCGTTTAATTGGCCCCACAAATGTGATGCTCCAGAAACTCAATCTGCTCAAAGGAAGGTCAGTTTTGTAGCTCCTGTAACCAGCTAAACTGTTTTCAGATGTGTGAACATGATTGCACAAGGGTTTTCTAATCATCAGTTAGCCTTCTGAGCCAATGAGCAAACACATTGTACCATTAGAACACTGGAGTGATAGTTGCTGGAAATGGGCCTCTATACACCTATGTAGATATTGCAGCAAAAACCAGACATTTGCAGCTAGAATAGTCATTTACCACATTAGCAATGTATAGAGTGTATTTCTTTAAAGTTAAGACTAGTTTAAAGTTATCTTCATTGAAAAGTACAGTGCTTTTCCTTCAAAAATAAGGACATTTCAATGTGACCCCAAACTTTTGAACGCTATATATATATATATATATATATATATATATATATATATATATATATATATATATATATATATATATATATATATATATATATATATATATATATATATATATATATATATGTATATATATATATGTCTTAATTAGATTATCCAAAAAAAAATAAAATAAAAAAAAAATAGTGCTCGATACCGTGGTAGAGCGTAATATGTGTGTGTGGGAAAAAATCACAAGACTATTTCATCTCTACAGGCCTGTTTCATGAGGGTTTCCTCAATCATCAGGAGATTTTAAAATCTCCTGATGATTGATTTTTTCCCCCACACACACACACACACACACACATATATATATATATATATATATATATATATATATATATATATATATATATATATATATATATATATATATATATATATATATATATATATATATATATATATATATATATATATATATATATATATACACACACACATGTATATATATATATATATATATATATATATATATATATATATATATATATATATATATATATATATATATATATATATATATATATATATATATATATATATATATATATATATATATATATATATATATATAATATATCTTTAAAAATAATCTTCATATGTCTTACTTGTATGTTATTCTTTATCTCTACTAATGGTTCTTACCATTTTACAAGTTTTATTATTTTATTTTACCAACATTTTTTTTTTTTGCTGCAGCTGTACTATTGTACATGGTAATTGGGATGTGTTATATATTGTACATATTATAAAATAATATAATAATATATCAGTATATACTATATACTGTATATAATGTATATATTACATATATGTTATATTTTATATTGCTACTATGGTACATTTTTAGTCTACTTTATACCTGTATTATCCTTTCCACCCTTTCCATCCTTTGAAACTGAGCTACTGTGTGGAACAATTTCCCTTGAGGATCACTAAAGTGGGTCTAAGTCTAATTCTAAGTCCCCAGATGAACCATCTGTCTCAGGGGTTATTGGCCATGCTTGTAGGGGCACTTTTAAGTCCTGGTGGCCATGGTCTGGTGACCTCCTGATGCAGATGGCTCCTGTGATAGTGTTTACTCACATGGCTCCTCTGTACTCAGCCATGCAATCATTTGTCCATATAGTGTGTTTTGTTGTGTGTGTGTGTTTGTGTTTGGTATCTGTGTCCGTGCGTACGTACAGTTGTGGTCAAAAGTTTACATACACTTGTAAAGAACTTAATGTCATGGCTGTCTTGAGTTTCCAATAATTTCTACAACTCTTATTTTTTTTGTGATAGAGTCATTGAAGCACATACTTGTTGGTCACAAAAAACATTCATGAAGTTTGGTTCTTTTATGAATTTATTATGGGTCTACTGAAAATGTGACCAAATCTGCTGGGTCAAAAGCATAAATGCAGCAATTTTAATATTTGGTTAAATGTCCCTTGGCAAGTTTCACTGCAATAAGGCGCTTTTGGTAGCCATCCACAAGCTTCTGGCAACTGGCAAGCTTCTGGTTGAATTTTTGACCACTCCTCTTGACAAAATTGGTGCAGTTCAGCTAAATTTGTTGGTTTTCTGACATGGACTTGTTTCTTCAGCATTGTCCACATGTTTAAGTCAGGACTTTGGGAAGGCCATTCTAAAACCTTAATTCTAGCCTGATTTAGCCATTCCTTTACCACTTTTGACGTGTGTTTTGGGTCATTGTCCTGTTGGAACACCCAACTGCCCCCAAGACCCAACCTCCGGGCTGATGATTTTAGGTTGTCCTGAAGAATTTGGAGGTAATCCTCCTTTTTTATTGTCCCATTTACTTTCTGTAAAGCACCAGTTCCATTGGCAGAAAAACAGGCCAAAAGCATAACACTACCACCACCATGCTTGACGGTAGGCATGGTGTTCCTGGGATTAAAGGCCTCACCTGTTCTCCTCCAATTATATTGCTGGGTATTGTGGCCAAACAGCTCAATTTTTGTTTCATCTGACCACAGAACTTTCCTCCAGAAGGTCTTATCTTTGTCCATGTGATGCCAGCAGATTTGACCACTTTTGATCAGGACTGTATGTGATAATGGGGGGTATGTGTCACCGGGGTATTGTTTTTAACTTTCTAAAGCACTTTGCGTTGCATTTCTTTTATATATGAAAAGCGCTTTATAAATAACGTTTGATTGATTGAGTGATTGAAGGCGTCACATGACATTCCAGACAGTAAAATTGTTAAAATACATTTGGGTCTTTTTTTTAAATGTATTTAAATTATGCTAACAAGTAATTAATCGAAAGTAAAAACACATTTAAAAAAATGTGTGGTTATTCAGATTTTAAAAATGTACCTTTGACAGTAGTATTTTAAAGCATTAATATTTCCTTATCAGGATGATAAACTGGCTTAAATGAAGAAGAATAGCCTTCGGATGACCTACATTATTTAGGCACCTTTAATATAGACTGGGAGCTGCTAGTCACAATGTAGCATTGTAAAGTAATATTAAGATATGTTGGAACTTGGAACAAAACCTCAGTTTGGTGTTCCGGTGTCGCTACACTGTGCACACTGTTTGTTTAGTGATAAACACTCCAGTCAGATTTGGAAAACATCAGGAATTATGGTTGCCAGGCAGTAAAATGTTTATGCATAATTGTGCTGCTGAGAGAAGCATGGAAAAAGAGACAGCAGGCGAAGGATGTTGCCCATGATGCACTGAAATATCTTAGGTGACAACATTTTTTTGTATTCACACGTTTTTTTTTCCAACACCAACATTCTGCTATCTGTGATTGGCTAAATGAAGCGGAGGAGATGCCGCGGCAGAGCCCGAGCCGACGACGGACCGTGTGTGTGTCGACTCTTGATTACGGCGAGAGCCTGCCATTCCGTCCATTTCATATTCATGAGCCAAATGGTGCGCGTTGTAATATTCATGAACAAATTAGACGTTCAAAACACCAGTGTGAAGCGAGGCTGTATGCGGAATACGTCGGGACGCATGCTACAACTTTTTTCTTTGACCCTTTTAACTCCATTTCCCTGCATGGCGTAATGGATGCATTAAATAGGGCTCATTCACAATCCCTATATAGGACAAGAACTCGTTTTTTCCTTTTTTTATGCATTCTGGTTTGTAATATTCGGCAAGTACGAGGTGGCTGTCTATAAAAACATCCAAAAACCACCGACGATACTCCGTTTACAAGTTGCGACTTGAATATTAACCAAGTATTTATTCATGCCTTGCTATATTACTGTAATATTGTAGTATTTATTTAAGATATTGTTATTATAAGGGCTAACACCAAGGAACTACTTTTAGCAGCGCCATGTTTACAGAGAGCTATTAACTAACAGAGCTGGTGAGCTTCTGCATTAGAGTTGGTGAAAATGTAGTCTAAATTATAAATCATACTTTACACTAGTGTTGTCCCGATACCAATATTTTGGTATCGGTCCTTTTTTGATACAATTATAAATAAAGGGGGCTACAAAATTGGCTTTATTTTAACAAAAAATCTTACGGTACATTAAACATATGTTTCTTATTGCAAGTTTGTCTTTAAATAAAATAGTGAACATACAACACAACTTGTCTTTTATTAGTAAGTAAACAAACAAAGGCTCCTAATTTAGCTTTGGACGTATGCAGTAACATATCATGTCATTTTCTATTCTATTATTTTGTCAAAATTATTAAGGACACGCGGGACAAAATTAATGATTAATCTACTTGTTTATTTACTGTTAATATCTGCTCACTTTCTCTTTTAACATGTTTGTGGAAGTACTTCCCCGTGTTTCCACTGTTAGACACAGCACCGGAGCCAAGCGCGTTAGGTTTTAACAAGGTTTTAATCTTCAAATTGTTTTCACAAAGTTCTCTCTCAAGCAGGACGCGACTTTTCAGCCACGTCCGTATCCACTCGGCCGCTTACTTTTAAAGACAACAGATGATTAGATCAACACGTACCGCCTGTGAAATCTAATCACCTGCCAGCCGTGTCTCGCCGTCAGCACATCCCCTGCCCGATGGTACTCGTCCTCAGCACCACGGCCAGCGGCGGTGACTTTTCCTCCTGCAGGCAGCGCTGACTACACCTCCCCCCACAATGTTCTATCTACACTTCTGTGAAAATGTAATAATCACTTGGTCTTCTGTTATCTGAATGCTTTACATTAGTTTTGGATGATACCACAGATTTAGGTATCCATCCGATACCAAGTCGTTACAGGATCATACATTAGCCATACTCAAAGTCCTCATGTGTCCAGAAACATATTTACTGAGTTTATAAACATAATATAAATTAAATTAAAAAAAAAAAATTTGTGATGCTAAAAAATATCAATGTAGTCATAGTAGCATCGAATTAATAAGCTCCTGTGGTTGGTATCATTACAGTGTAGATCCACCAATGGCGTTTGTTTACATTGGGGCTACGGTGTGTAGTGAAGCATGTGTAGCTATTCCTCGTCCTGCAGGGATGATACTTGGAAGAAACTTACTTTTTTTTTGTCGCCATGGAGACAAGGATTAGTGATTTAGAAGTCGCTACAACATTGCAGGCTGCGGAGGGACTTTAGCCGCAAGCTAGCTAGCCATTTCTTAAAGCACCTCTTCCTGAGGGCGTTCGAGTGTTATAACTTCACCTTTAACGTTAGTTTTTAAGCCAAAATGCGTCCGTTCTCCCTTTTCTGTCTACACATCGTGTCTGCTTGTAAGTACTCCGTGATTGTGCGCTGCCGAACATGCTCGTCTTCTCGTAAACCAGCAACGACACGACGTGACGACAATGAGGGGGTGGATGACCGGCATTTTTTTAGAGGCGGTATAGTACCGAATATGATTCATTAGTATCGCGGTACTATACTAGTACCGGTATACCGTCCAACCCTAGTTCACACTATATATAACTACTGTATGGTGGACATTATCTGATTGTTAGTTTTTCACTATTTGAACACACAGAAAAAACAAACATATGTGTTTTTGTTTCCCGTCTAAACATGTCATTCATCACTGAACCTGATTTTTCTGCCTCTTTTGAAATATCGTATTGTATTGAAGCCTGTTGTTTCCAATGGAATTGCATTTTTGACAACATTTCCAGTGATTTTCTGCAGTAATGCCAGTACCAATTAGTTATTAAAGGCCTACTGAAACCCACTACTACCGACCACACAGTCTGATAGTTTATATATCAATGATGAAATCTTAACATTGCAACACATGCCAATACGGCCGGGTTAACTTATAAAGTGAAATTTTAAATTTCCCGCTAAACTTCCGGTTCAAAACGTCTTTGGATGATGACGTATGCGCATGACGTAGCCAGTGAAGCAGAGGTATCGGTACTCCATTGAAAACAATACAAAATAGCTCTGTTTTCATCTCATAATTCCACAGTATTCTGGACATCTGCGTTGGTGAATCTTTTGCAATTTGTTTAATGAACAATGGAGACTGCAAGGAAGAAAGCCGTAGGTGGGATCGGTGTATTAGCGGCTGGCTGTAGCAACACAACCAGGAGGACTTACTTGGATAGTAGACGCGCTAGCCGACGCTAGCCGACGCTAGCCGACGCTAGCCGACGCTAGCCGACGCTAGCCGCAAACCGCACGGATGATCGGGTGAAGTCCTTTGTCGCACCGTCGATCGCTGGAACGCAGGTGAGCACGGGTGTTGATGAGCAGATGAGGGCTGGCTGGCGTAGGTGGAGCGCTAATGTTTTTATCGTAGCTCTGTGAGGTCCGGTTGCTAAGTTAGCTTCAATGGCGTCGTTAGCAACAGCATTGTTAAGCTTTGCCAGGCTGAGAATTATTAACCGTGTATTTACATGTCCATGGTTTAATAGTATTGTTGATCTTCTGTCTATCCTTCCAGTCAGGGATTTATTTATTTTGTTTCTATCTGCATTTGAGCCAGATGCTATCACGTTAGCTCAGTAGCTAAAGAGCTTCGCCGATGTATTGTCATGGAGATAAAAGTCACTGTGAATGTACATTTCGCGTTCAAGAGGATATAGTATCCGAGGTGGTTTAAAATACAAATCCGTGATCCACAATAGAAAAAGGAGAGAGTGTGGAATCCAATGAGCCAGCTTGTACCTAAGTTACGGTCAGAGCGAAAAAAGATATGTCTTGCACTGCATTCTAGTCCGTCACTCTAACGTTCCTCATCCACAAATCTTTCATCCTCACTCAAATTTATGGGGTAATCGTCGCTTTCTCGGTCCGAATCGCTCTAGCTGCATTGAAAACAATAGGAAAATATGAGGAGGTGAACAACTGACTACGTCACGCTACTTCCAGTAGGGGCAAGGCTTTTTTTTTATCAGAGACCAAAAGTTGCGAACTTTATCGTTGTTTTTCTATACTAAATCCTTTCAGCAAAAATATGGCAATATCGCGAAATGATCAAGTATGACTCATATAATGGATCTGCTATCCCCGTTTAAATAAAAAAAAATCATTTCAGTAGGCCTTTACGGAGCTTTTACCATTTCTCCAGACAAAAGGTTGTCCATGCATTTGGACCTCTTAGTAGACTTGCAAACGCTGTATGACCAATTTACTTCAAATTATCAATGGAGTCATCCTGAAATGACTCATACACGACCATTTTCAAGGGGAAGAAGGCATACAGCAATTTCTTTGTTTCTTTCCATGATAGTAGCAAGATAGTCCACGAGTGTACTTGGGGTCAGCCTGGCGTAGGTTGCTGCTGGTCGCTGATAAACTGAGCGTTATATATTGTTTTAATATTTAAGGTTTGACAACAATAAACACACTTGCTATAACGGCTTGCTGTACTGTTGCTGTGCCTAACTGTAGCTGTGATTGATGCAGTATTATACTCCACAGTGTTCACTTTGCTGCAGAAGTCCATTTTATACCAAGTGGATACCGACACACCAAAAATGCATCGATGCCGGCTTTTTACAGTATCATCTGTACGGAATACCCCACAACACTTTTTCCTTGGCAAGTCATTCCAAGTTCAAAAGTGCATTGTGTATACAGTGCAAGTTAATACACCATTCAAATGCATTATCTAAATGTCATACATACATACATACATATAAGTCGAGGTTTCTGTGGTTTATCCGTTATACAGTGCTCAATACTTCGGTAGAGCGGAATATATGTTAGGTCAGGAAAAAAACCACAGAGGCTATTTCATCCCTACAAGCCTGTTTTGCAGGTTTCACTGCTCTTCAGGGGATTTTTTAAATTTTAGAATAAAATCCCCTGAAGAGCAGGGAAACCTGCGAAACAGGCTCGTAGGGATGACATAGCCTCTGTGTTGTTTTTTTTCCCGACCTAACGTATACATACATACATACATACATACATACATACATACGTACATACTGATATAATCTAAAAAAGCTCAACTCAACACATTACCAACATTTGGATGAGCCACAAGACCAGGGGGTGTGCATTACCACAGCGTGCAGAAAACCTCCAAAAGGGTGCGACCCAACATTTATCATTTCTATAATTGCTAAGAAAAACAGCTTACAGACAATTTCCCGCCATTTGGCAACACTTTGAAAACCACCAGTTTACAAATGATAACAAATAAACAAATTATAATGGCATTGTTTAGCATAAATGTAAGTGTGGCGTAACACACCTCATACGCGCCCGGTTGGCTAGAGAATACAAGAAATGGTTTGTGATGCACTTTAGCGACTTTGAGAGTGGGAGCAGAGATCCGCCACCACAAGTTCACTGTAATTATACTAAGTACAGGAGTGTATCTAGTCGATACTACTATGATTACATCAATATCTTTTGGTATCATAACGTCTTCTTTCGTTTTTTTAAAATTTATATTATGTTTATAAACTCAGTAAAGGTGTCCCTGGACACATGAGGACTAAATATGACCAATTTATGATCCTGTAACGACCTGGTATCGGATTGATACCCACATTTGTGGTATCATCCAAAACTGATAAGTAGAAGAATAAGTGATTATTACATTTTAACAGAAGTGTAGATAGACCATGTTGAAAGAGAAAGTAAGCAGATATTAACAGTAAATGAACAAGTAGATTAATAAATCATTTTCTACCACTTGTCCTTAATAATAGAATGGAAAATGACACAATATGTTACTGCATACGTCCGCAGACTAAATTAGGAGCCTTTGTTTGCTTACTTACTATTCAAAGACAAGTTGTCTTGTATGTTCACTATTTTATTTAAGGACAAACTTGCAATAAGAAACATATGTTTAATGTACCGTAAGATTTCTTGTTAAAATAAGGCCATTAATGCCATTTTTGTGATCCTTTTTATTTGGAAAAGTATCGAAAAGTACCGAAAAGTATCGAAATACATGTTGGTACCGGTACCGGCACCAAAATATTGATACCGGTACCAATACTAGTACATTGTAGAAAATGTTGAAAAAGTAATACATCCCTAGAACTTCTCTACACGTCTTTGTATCCTTTATTGTTATTCATTTCTCAACGCTTCATGTTACAACTAATACGTTCATTGATTGCTGTAGTAGTGTTGTTGTAAGTGCAGGACTGCAAGCCATGTAGTGAAATTGAAAAGGGCCACAAGAGAACTTTTTCCATTTCATTCTGACAGTCTTTCTCATACGTCAGGACAGAGGGGCTCAAAAAGTATGTCCAATCACACTGAGCCTTGTTATGTCCTCAAACCCCTTTTAATTTTCAGCAAAAACTGCATGTATACCCTGAAATTAAGTGGCTATACCTTTTGAACACTGAAACTCATTTTGTTTGGTAAAATCCAGCCGTACTTTGTGCAACTCTCACTCTGTGCTCTGACAATGTGCGAGTTCTGCCCATATGAGGTCAAGTGGGTGACAGTAAATTAAACCATAATATTACTCGTATGTTGAAGCACAGTACAATTTATCAAGCGGTGTGGCTTCATAGCTTACCAAAGTTGTACTAAAACATTTTGATCGATTTTTGAGCGCCGTGTGTAATGTTCTATATTTTCAATGGAACATATAAAATGTTGGCGTAGTTTACTTGAGTCATATTGCCATCATAGTGGAGTCTACACATATATCTCTTATGTTTGACTGCCATCTACTGGTCACACTTATCATTTCACCACGTACCAAATAAAATAGCTTTGAGGTCGGTAAGCAAAACCAGAATGATTCCCACATTGTAGGGTTGTACGGTATACCGGTATTAGTATAGTACGGCGATACTAATGAATTATATTCGGTACTATACCGCCTCTAAAAAGTACCGGTGGGAGTTCTACCCATATGAGGTCAAGTAGGTGACGGTAAATTAAATCATTATAATACTCGTATGTTGAAGCACAGTACAATCCATCAAGCGGTGTGGCTTCATAGCTTACCAAAGTTGTACTAAAACATTTTGATCGATATTTGAGCGCCGTGTGTAATGTTCTATATTTTTAATGGAACATATAAAATGTCGGCGTTGTTTACTTGAGTCATATTGCCACCATAGTGCAGTCTACACATATCTCTTATGTTTGACTGCCATCTACTGGTCACACTTATCATTACACCAAGTAACAAATAAAATAGCTTCGAGGTCGGTAAGCAAAACCAGAATGATTCCCACATTGTAGGGTTGTACGGTATACCGGTATTAGTATAGTACGGCGATACTAAGGAATCATATTCAGTACTATACCGCCTCTAAAGAGTACCGGTAGGAGTTTTGCCCATCTGAGGTCAAGTGGGTGACAATAAATTAAACCATAATAATACTCGTATGTTGAAGCACAGTACAATCCATCAAGCGGTGCGGCTTCATAGCTTACCAAAGTTGTACTAAAACATTTTGATCGATTTTTGAGCGCCGTGTGTAATGTTCTATATTTTCAATGGAACATATAAAATGTTGGCGTTCTTTACTTGAGTCATATTGCCATCATAGTGGAGTCTACACATATATCTCTTATGTTTGACTGCCATCTACTGGTCACACTTATCATTACACCAAGTAACAAATAAAATAGCTTTGAGGTCGGTAAGCAAAACCAGAATGATTCTCACATTTTAGGGTTGTACGGGAGATCGGTATTGGTATAGTACCGCAATACCAATGACTCATATTCGGTACTATACCGCCTCTAAAGAGTACCGGTAGGAGTTATGCCCATCTGAGGTCAAGTGGGTGACAGTAAATTAAACCATAATAATACTCGTATGTTGAAACACAGTACAATCCATCAAGCGGTGCGGCTTGATAGCTTACCAAAGTTGTACTAAAACATTTTGATCGATTTTTGCGGGCCGTGTGTAATGTTCTATATTTTCAATGGAACATATAAAATGTCGGCGTTCTTTACTTGAGTCATATTGCCACCATAGTGCAGTCTACACATATCTCTTATGTTTGACTGCCATCTACGGGTCACACTTATCATTACACCAAGTAACAAATAAAATAGCTTCGAGGTCGGTAAGCAAAACCAGAATGATTCCCACATTGTAGGGTTGTACGGTATACCGGTATTAGTATAGTACGGCGATACTAAGGAATCATATTCGGTACTATGCCGCCTCTAAAGAGTACCGGTAGGAGTTCTGCCCATCTGAGGTCAAGTGGGTGACAGTAAATTAAACCATAATAATACTCGTATGTTGAAGCACAGTACAATCCATCAAGCGGTGCGGCTTCATAGCTTACCAAAGTTGTACTAAAACATTTTGATCGATTTTTGAGCGCCGTGTGTAATGTTCTATATTTTCAATGGAACATATAAAATGTCGGCGTTGTTTACTTGAGTCATATTGCCATCATAGTGGAGTCTACACATATATCTCTTATGTTTGACTGCCATCTACTGGTCACACTTATCATTACACCAAGTAACCAATAAAATAGCTTCGAGGTCGGTAAGCAAATAAAATAGCTTCGAGGTCGGTAAGCAAAACCAGAATGATTCCCACATTGTAGGGTTGTACGGTATGCCGGTATTAGTATAGTACGGCGATACTAAGGAATCATATTCGGTACTATACCGCCTCTAAAGAGTACCGGTAGGAGTTCTGCCCATCTGAGGTCAAGTGGGTGACAGTAAATTAAACCATAATAATACTCGTATGTTGAAGCACAGTACAATCCATCAAGCGGTGCGGCTTCATAGCTTACCAAAGTTGTACTAAAACATTTTGATCGATTTTTGAGCGCCGTGTGTAATGTTCCATATTTTCAATGGAACATATAAAATAATAATAATAATGGATTAGATTTATATTGCGCTTTTTCTATTGTTAGATACTCAAAGCGCTCAACGAGAAGTGGGAACCCATCATTCATTCACACCTGGTGGTGGTAAGCTACATTTGTAGCCACAGCTGCCCTGGGGTAGACTGACGGAAGCGAGGCTGCCAGTTTGCGCCTACGGCCCCTCCGACCACCACCTACCATTCATACATCATTCATTTCACCGGTGTGAGCGGCACCGGGGGCAAAGGGTGAAGTGTCCTGCCCAAGGACACATCGGCAGCGATTTTTAGATGGTAAGAGGCGGGGAGCGAACCTGCAACCCTCAGGTTTCTGGCACGGTTGCTCTACCCACTACGCCACGCCGTCTGCGTTGTTTACTTGAGTCATATTGCCATCATAGTGGAGTCTACACATGTATCTCTTATGTTTGAGTGCCATCTACTGGTCACACTTATCATTACACCAAGTAACAAATAAAATAGCTTCAAGGTCGGTAAGCAAAACCAGAATGATTCTCACATTTTAGGGTTGTACGGGAGATCGGTATTAGTATAGTACCGCAATACTAATGACTCATATTCGGTACTATACCGCCTCTAAAGAGTACCGGTAGGAGTTCTGCCCATCTGAGGTCAAGTGGGTGACAGTAAATTAAACCATAATAATACTCGTATGTTGAAACACAGTACAATCCATCAAGCGGTGCGGCTTCATAGCTTACCAAAGTTGTACTAAAACATTTTGATCGATTTTTGCGGGCCGTGTGTAATGTTCTATATTTTCAATGGAACATATAAAATGTTGGCGTTCTTTACTTGAGTCATATTGCCATCATAGTGGAGTCTACACATATATCTCTTATGTTTCACTGCCATCTACTGGTTACACTTATCATTACACCAAGTAACCAATAAAATAGCTTCGAGGTCGGTAAGCAAAACCAGAATGATTCCCACATTGTAGGGTTGTACGGTATACCGGTATTAGTATAGTACGGCGATACTAAGGAATCATATTCGGTACTATACCGCCTCTAAAGAGTACCGGTAGGAGTTCTGCCCATCTGAGGTCAAGTGGGTGACAGTAAATTAAACCATAATAATACTCGTATGTTGAAACACAGTACAATCCATCAAGCGGTGTGGCTTCATAGCTTACCAAAGTCGTACTAAAACATTTTGATCGATTTTTGAGCACCGTGTGTAATGTTCTATATTTTCAATGGAACATATAAAATGTCGGCGTTGTTTACTTGAGTCATATTGCCATCATAGTGGAGTCTACACATATATCTCTTCTGTTTGACTGCCATCTACTGGTCACACTTATCATTACACCAAGTAACCAATAAAATAGCTTCGAGGTCGGTAAGCAAATAAAATAGCTTCGAGGTCGGTAAGCAAAACCAGAATGATTCCCACATTGTAGGGTTGTACGGTATACCGGTATTAGTATAGTACGGCGATACTAATGACTCATATTCGGTACTATACCGCCTCTAAAGAGTACCGGTAGAAGTTCTGCCCATATGAGGTCAAGTGGGTGACAGTAAATTAAACCATAATAATACTCGTATGTTGAAGCACAGTACAATCCATCAAGTGGTGCGGTTTCATAGCTTACCAAAGTTGTACTAAAACATTTTGATCGATTTTTGAGCGCCGTGTGTAATGTTCTATATTTTCAATGGGACATATAAAATGTCTGCGTTGTTTACTTGAGTCATATTGCCATCATAGTGGAGTCTACACATATATCTCTTATGTTTGAGTGCCATCTACTGGTCACACTTATCATTACACCAAGTAACAAATAAAATAGCTTCAAGGTCGGTAAGCAAAACCAGAATGATTCTCACATTTTAGGGTTGTACGGGAGATTGATATTAGTATAGTACCGCAATACTAAGGAATCATATTCGGTACTATACCGCCTCTAAAGAGTACCGGTAGGAGTTCTGCCCATCTGAGGTCAAGTGGGTGACAGTAAATTAAACCATAATAATACTTGTATATTGAAGCACAGTACAATCCATCAAGCGGTGTGGCTTCATAGCTTACCAAAGTTGTACTAAAACATTTTGATCGATTTTTGAGCGCCGTGTGTAATGTTCTATATTTTCAATGGGACATATAAAATGTCTGCGTTGTTTACTTAAGTCATATTGCCATCATAGTGGAGTCTACACATATATCTCTTATGTTTGAGTGCCATCTACTGGTCACACTTATCATTACACCAAGTAACAAATAAAATAGCTTCACGGTCGGTAAGCAAAACCAGAATGATTCTCACATTTTAGGGTTGTACGGGAGATTGGTATTAGTATAGTACCGCAATACTAATGACTCATATTCGGTACTATACCGCCTCTAAAGAGTACCGGTAGGAGTTCTGCCCATCTGAGGTCAAGTGGGTGACAGTAAATTAAACCATAATAATACTCGTATGTTGAAACACAGTACAATCCATCAAGCGGTGCGGCTTCATAGCTTACCAAAGTTGTACTAAAACATTTTGATCGATTTTTGCGGGCCGTGTGTAATGTTCTATATTTTCAATGGACCATATAAAATGTCGGCGTTCTTTACTTGAGTCATATTGCCATCATAGTGGAGTCTACACATATATCTCTTATGTTTGACTGCCATCTACTGGTCACACTTATCATTACACCAAGTAACCAATAAAATAGCTTCGAGGTCGGTAAGCAAAACCAGAATTATTCCCACATTGTAGGTATTAGTATAGTATCGCGATACCAATGAATCATATCCGGTACTACACCCCCTCTAAAAAGTACCGGTGGGTGTTCTGCCCATACGAGGTCAAGAGGGTGCTAGTAAATTAAACATACTTTTAAAAGATATGATTTACGGCAAACACATGCAAATTCATTTAGATTTCAGCTAACAATCCAATTAATAGTCACCTCATTGAAATTCAGCAAAGGCACGTCTGAAGGTACTTGGAGTCTGCAGTGCAGTTGGTCAATCACTGTAATGGTGTGAATTTATAGCCCATTTTGCCCATTAGATGATAAAAGTGTTTTACACCGCAGTGGTTCTCATCTGTTGTCACGTTAATCCCCTAGTAGATCCTGCAAAATCACACTTCCTGCGCACCAAAATATGACAACTTGGATTGTGCATATTTCTCCTGGAACAGCCGACTTACATGGGAAAAATGTGCAAAACAAAAAGCGGCGTTTTTCCTTTTTTTTTTTTTTTTTCATCTCATACCCCGAAAGCCTCGTAAAATACTCAGAAGTCAACCTCGATATGACGGGAAAGTTAAATTAATGCAGACGTTGAGTCAGCCTCCCCGTAGCCATTATGTTTTGAGTTGTTGTGCTGCAGTGGTTTGTTTTCCCACAGAGTTAATCCTTCCCAGCATGCACAGCGGGCTGCAGTGTCGCCTTGCCCGAGCTAATCAATAAGCATCAGCTCGAGACCGATGTTTTGTCGAGACGGCTGTTCGTTGGATGACTGACATCCCTCTGCATCGCTCTGACCCCCTCGAGAAAAAAAATAAAAATACATGTTTCCAAGCTGTGAGATTAGTTTGCAAATAAACAACAAGGCTTTTTTTGGAGTGCATGAAAAAGGCAATTCTGCTGTTTGGTTTAAGAGCGTGACCTATGACTTCGTTCACGTTATATCGAGCATTTTGACTCAGCAAGTGTCCTTTCTAGTTAAATCTCTGGAAGGAATTGTGGAGATTAGTTTTTTAAAAGTCAAGCTATTTTCAAGTAAAGACTACATGGGGGCTAATTTATTGATCTCGTCTCTGGAAGTCTAATCTACTTTGCAGCTGGCGTACGTATAAAAAATGAAGCTTGAAATTTACGAAGAAAAATATGGCCTTAAAAATTTTTACCTCTGAGCAAACTCAAGAGCTGCCGTATTCACATTTTGGCAACAGTGAGAACTGGAGACTCATATGAGGAGAACCTAGTGCTGTCAATTGATTACACTTTTTAATACGATTTATCACACTTTTGCATTATGATTAATCGTGATTAATCACCGTAAATTACTGACGTGGAAACTTAACTCTATTCTAGTGCTGCCAGACAATTGCACTTTTCAATACAATTAATCACACTTTTGCATTATGATTAATCGCGATTAATCACCGTACAATTACTGACATGGAAACTTAACTCTACCCTAGTGCTGCCAAACGATTGCACTTTTCAATAAAGTTAATCACACTTTTGCATTATGGTTAATCATCATAAATTACTGAGGTGGAAACTTTACTCTAGGGCTGCCAAACCATTGCACTTTTCAATACGATTAATCACACTTTTGCATTATGATTAATCATGATTAATCACCGTAAAATTACTGATGTGGAAACTTAACTCTACTCTAGTGCTGCCAAACGATTGCACTTTTCAATACAATTAATCACACTTTTGCATTATGATTAATCGCGATTAATCACCGTACAATTACTGACGTGGAAACTTAACTCTACCCTAGAGCTGCCAAACGATTGCACTTTTCAATACAGTTAATCACAATTTTGCATTATGATTCATCGTGATTAATCACCGTAAAATTACTGACGTGGATACTTAACTCTACCCTGGAGCTGCCAAACGATTGCACTTTTCAATACAGTTAATCACAATTTTGCATTATGATTAATCGTGATTAATCACCGTAAAATTACTGCCGTGGATACTTAACTCTACCCTAGAGCTGCCAAACGATTGCACTTTTCAATACAGTTAATCACAATTTTGCATTATGATTAATCGTGATTAATCACCGTAAAATTACTGACGTGGAAACTTAACTCTACCCTAGAGCTGCCAAACGATTGCACTTTTCAATACAGTTAATCACACTTTTGCATTATGGTTAATCACCATAAATTACTGAAGTGAAAACTTTACTCTAGTGCTGCCACACCATTGCACTTTTCCATACAGTTAATCACACTTTTGCATTATGATTAATCATGATTAATCACCGTAAAATTACTGATGTGGAAACTTAACTCTACTCTAGTGCTGCCAAACGATTGCACTTTTCAATACAATTAATCACACTTTTGCATTATGATTAATCGCAATTAATCACCATACAATTACTGACGTGGAAACTTAACTCTACCCTAGAGCTGCCAAACGATTGCACTTTTCAATACAGTTAATCACAATTTTGCATTATGATTCATCGTGATTAATCACCGTAAAATTACTGACGTGGATACTTAACTCTACCCTGGAGCTGCCAAACGATTGCACTTTTCAATACAGTTAATCACAATTTTGCATTATGATTAATCGTGATTAATCACCGTAAAATTACTGACGTGGAAACTTAACTCTACCCTAGAGCTGCCAAACGATTGCACTTTTCAATACAGTTAATCACACTTTTGCATTATGGTTAATCACCATAAATTACTGAAGTGAAAACTTTACTCTAGTGCTGCCAAACCATTGCACTTTTCCATACAGTTAATCACACTTTTGCATTATGATTAATCGTGATTAATCACCGTAAAATTACTGACTTGGAAACTTAGCTCTACTCTAGTGCTGTCAAACGATTGCACTTTTCAATACAGGTAATCACACTTTTGCATTATGATTAATCGTGACTAATCACTGCAAATAACGGACGTGAAAATGTATCTTTAGACTAGGGCTGTCAAACGATTACCAATGTTTTTTTTAATTAGTCACATCTATGCATTTTGAGTAATCGTGAATAATCGCAGTAAGTTACTTGTGTAGACACTAAACAGTATAATATTGTTGTTAGACGATTAAAATCTGTTATCTGATTAATCACAATCGATTAATCACCGTGAATTACTGACATGGAAACTTAACTCTATTCTAGTGCTGTCAAACGGTTGCACTTTTTAATACGATTAATCACACTTTTGCATTATGATTAATCACTGCAAATAACTGATGTGGAAATATATGTTTAGACTAGTGCTGTCAAATGATTACAAATTTTAATCAAATTAGTCACACTGTTGCATTTTGAGTAATTGTGATTAATCGCAGTAATTTACTTGTGTAGACACTAAACAGTACATAGTGCTGTTAAACAATTAAAATCTGTTATCTGATTAATCACACTTCTGCATTTTGAGTAATCGTGATTAATCGCAGTAATTTACTCGTGTAGACACTAAACAGTACATAGTGCTGTTAAACAATTAAAATATGTTATCTGATTAATCACACTTTTGCATTTTGAGTAATCGTGATTAATTGCAGTAGGTTACTTGTGTAGACACTAAACAGTATAATAGTGCTCTTAAATGATTACAGTTTGTTATCTGATTAATCACACTTTTGCATTTTGTGTAATCGTGATTAATCACAGTGAATTACTGTAGACACTAAACAGTATAACAGTGCTGTTAAACCATTAAAATATGTTATCTGATTAATCATATTTTGCATTTTGACTTATGATTTTGACAGCAAACTACTTGGGTGTAGACTTATTTTAATAATAGTTCTGTCAAACTATTCCACATTTAACCAGATTAAGCACACTTTTGCATTTAGATTACAATTTTTAATCAAATTAGTCACACATTTGCATTTTGAGTAATCGTGATTAATCACAGTAAGTTACTTGTGTAGACACTAAACAGTACAATAGTTGTGTTAAATGATTAAAATCTGTTATCTGATTAATCGCACTTTTGCATTTTGACTTATCATGATTAATCACAGCAAACTACTTGGGTGTAGACTTCATTGAATAATAGTGCTGTCAAACTATTCCACATATAACCGGTTTAAGCACACTTTTGCGTTTGTAGATTAATTATGATTAATTGCAGTTAATTGCTTGCGTGGAGATTTAAACTGATACTGTTGTTGTCAAACAATTTTTAATCAGATTATACTCACTTTTAGATTTGCATTAATCGCGATTAATCACAGTAAATTATGCATAATTTTAGTTAACCTTAAAAAAGATGTTGCCACAAATTAAATGTTATTATCAGAATTTCGTAAAGGACCATTTTTTAATGTTTTAAGTTATTTCTTTGATCAACATTTTTGTTCAAAGTCCGATTGGGGTGTATTTTAAAGATACATTTGCCAGCTAGCACAAGAGTCGGCGTTTCCGACCCCTCTTTGTACTGACATATGACCTGATCACTGACCGTATAGCAATCTTCTCCGCCCTTTCAGATAACATTATGTGACTTAGGTAAAGGTGCATGTGCGGTCAAAATAAACGCGCGATTAATCTGTGTTTGTACATGATTAACGCGATAATGCTTTGTGATTAATCGTATTAGTTAAAGCGTTAACTTTGACAGTCCGACTTTATCCCAAACATTTGACTTCGCAAATTATTGTCCACATTTTTTTAGCTGTTATTATGTACTATTTAGAAACTAAAAAAGCTATCAATTTTCACAAAAAACAAATCACGTAATCTACCGATTAGTTTGTTCGATTAATCAATTAATTAGGTAAATCACATTTTGCTGTTTTAGGGAAACTAGTTGGCTTTTTTTGTGAATTTTTTTCTAATAAATGCACAAAAGCACCATTGAAATTACACTTTTAAAATGTGTGCATTAATTAAAAATTGTGTGCATTAATTTAAAAAAAAAAATAAAACAATAAAAATTGCTATTCACGGCTACACGGCCGCGGTTGTACAGAAACTATATCTGCATATTTAAAGTTGCGGGCACCTATAGCATCCCAAATTGTATTAGTTACACTTATCAAACGATTAATCAAAGCAACATAATATAAATCAAAGCTCTTCTCTAACCAAATTCATCGAATAATCGTTACAGAGCTTAGTGTCAAATGGAGTATAACCTGCAGCCATAACCAGGTAATTAAACGTGCACTGACTTAACATGACTGATTTTACATTTGACAAACTCATAGTCCATGTAGATTTATTTTGTAATTAACTCCTGACCTGAAGGTCTGAAATCCATTTTGAATGTCGCTCCGGTTGCAAATATGCATCTGATTTTCACAAGTTTAGTGAACAACACGTCTGCCTTTAATGAGTCCCTCGGGGGGCAAGCAAACTGTTAACAATCTTCCAGATTGAACATGCATCTTAATGAACGCAAACAAGCACCCCGAGCAGATCTCGGCAAGGTAACTGACATCTCTCAAGCGACCGGTCCCGATTTCCATACTTTGGAATTCATTGTAACAAGAGGTGGGTAGTAATGCAGTACGTTGAATTAAATATGTTTTTAGATACATTGTTCATGTCAGAGTAGTTTTAATACAACATTTGTTTGACTTTTCCTTGAGTATTTTTTTAAACGCTACTTTTGCTCTATTACAATTAAGTTGCATTACGATTGCTACATTCATTCATACCATCAATATACTTGTTTATTATCTATTGATTACCGTTTGTAAAAAAACACAACATTTTGGCTCATTCAAGAGACTTATTCCACATGACTCTGTTTTACCAATCAAACGGAGCCTGGCAGTCACATGACTGCATTCAAAGTGCACACTGTAAAAAAGTGGCATGAACTTAGACAAGGATGCACAAAAATATCGATTCAAATACAAATTCTGATTCTTATTAATCCCGATTCTAAGTCGGTTCATAATTTTCAAAAATCGAAAATACGCTTTTAGGCCAATTCTATGCAACCACAAATACATTTTCTAACATGTAACCTGTTTTCAAAAAGTTTCATTGTAGTTATTGCACCAAATAAAACGTTGCGACTATCGGTTTGAATCGAGAATCGCGTTGAATCGGGAAACGATTCCGAATCGACTCGTCACCCCTGCGATCGGATCGAATCGTTAGTCGCCCATAGATTCACACTCCTAATGCCAATGTTTACATGACAAACAGGGAAAAATAACGTTTATATCATGCACTGTCATCTGTGTCAGTAGAATTGTTCACATTTCAGCCTACAAAAATTCCACTTCTAACTAGAGCAAATATGTTGCTGTAAATTGTATATGTTTTTTTAATGTTTTAGCTGTGCATATGCTAACTTTAGCTCTGTCATTACGTCTGAGTGACTGTAAAATGTGCATATTTTGTAGCTGTAGTCTCGAACACTGACAAACACACACCAACTATAGTTGCAGTGCAAGTACCATTCAAAAATAGCTGCTAAATAAATCAGAGGGGTTTTAACCAGTTACTTAGTACTTGAGTAGTTGTATCACTTATTATGAGGGGAGAGTCCACCAAGATCCCTTTGTTATAGGGCTGTCTAAAATGATAAGAGGTGACTGGAATTGAAGTTTCGGCTTTGCAAAGAACAAAACTGAAAGTTAACTTGACACACAAATTCTACTCCTTCACGCTCTCTCCAGGCTGGTACTTCTTGACAGCATTAAACTAGAGAAAATATAATGCGTGAGTGGGAGTACATAGATAACAAAACAGGGTGAGCTCATCATGTGTATCTTTTCTTGCAGAACGACGGCCAATTCTAAGCCATCCTATTCTGGTTGAACGTGGAAAATATTCCTCTAACACTGCCTACTTACTCAAGTACTTATTTAAATAAGTACTTTTTACTTCTATTTGAGTCATATTACTCGAAAGTAAAAGTACTTTTACTTGAGTATAATTTGTGCTATTTTACCCACTCTTGGAAAAAAGTAAGAAAATCAGAATCAGAATCAGAATCAGATGTAAGTTTATCAATCCCCGAGAGGAAATTGAGATTTTCAGCACAATCCCATTCAATATCAAACAAAACATTACAGGGAGACAGAAATAGGATCGCTGACGGGTCTGCCAACTTCTGGTATTTTTATTGTTTTTTTTTGTTTTTTTTTGTCATAAAGAAATACAATCATGTGTGCTTACGGACTGTATCCCTGCAGACTGTATTGATCTCTATATTGATATATAATGTGTATATTGTGTTTTTTATGTTGATTTAATTTAAAAAAGAAAAAAAAAATATATATATATATATATATATATATTTTTTTTTTAATTTCTTGTGCGGCCCGGTACCAATCGGTCCACGGCCCGGTGGTTGGGGACCACTGATCTAAAGTACAGTAGTAACAGTTTGATGGTTGATTGAGAAATATGTAGAGTCAAAGTTGGCATATTTTGGTCTGCAGGAACTGTGATTTTGGTTGACCAAATATGTCTGATAAGCACCCCAGCAAATCAACACAATCAACAAAGCTCACCTTTGTGCATTCACGCACAGCATAAAAAGTTTGGTGGACAAAACGAGACAAATAGTGTCAAATAGTAGGGAATAGTGTCCAAAGCGTTTTGAGTACCTTGATGGTAGAAAAGCGCTATAAAAGTGAAGTGAATTGAAGTGAAGTGAATTATATTTAAAAATGTTAACCCAGGGGTGTCCAAAGTGCGGCCCGGGGGCCATTTGCGGCCCGCAGGTCATTTTTTAAACGGCCCCACGGCACATTTTAATAATACGATTGAAAAAAATAAAAAACATTAAAAGTGGTATTTAAAGAGCAAACAGGTAAAATGTAACAAGAAAATGTAGCTATGTTTACTCTAATCACACAAAGCTGCCATGTAGGCTGTTTATTTCTTTAAAAAATAATAATGAATCAAAATCAATGTCATTATGAATTATTGACCTATTCAATGCTCCAATTACGTCACATTAAATATTTTGAGATATTTTTGGGGGAAAATGTTGCATATTTTGTGTTTGCCATGTAAAAATACAAGCTGTTGTTTTAAAGAAGGGCCTAAAACGAACAAACAAAAAACATAAACAACAATAAAACTTATAATTGACAGATAGATCTGAAGTTGATCCCGAGATTATTGTGTTAAAAGTAAACAGTAAAAAAAAAATATTATAATTTATTTTTTAACACTTTAATGAGTAGGAGGACCCTTTTGGATCCCCTACAATTTTAGTGTGATTAGTTTTGAAGTGTCATTGCTCAAAAAAAAAAAAAAAGAATTAAAATCAATGATGTTATGAGTTATTGACCTTTTTAAGGCTCCAATTATTATATAATTTCAAATATCCCACTTAAAAATTGTATTGGGTGAAAATATTGCATATTTCGTGTTTTTTTCATTTAAAAAAAAGGGTTTTCTTTGACAAAAAGAGCATACAATTTAAATCTTTAAAACATGTTATATTGACAGATAGACATAATGTTGATCTAGAGATTTAAAAACTTGAATAATAACACAAATAATAATACTGAATAATGACACATTTTTTATATTTTTTGGACCAAAACCCTTTGGGGTCCCCGGGATCAAGCCTGAGTGGAAGCCTAAATGTATATTTTTTATACATATATTGTATTGATTTTTAAAATAAAAAATATCAAAATGGCCCCTGTTAGCTTTGATTTTTCAATGTGCGGCCCTCAGTGGAAAAAGTTTGGACACCCCTGGTTTAACCCATTGCCATTTAAAAAAAAAAAAAAAAAGGGCCGTTCAAGGGTCAATTTCTACATTTCGTGTTTGGTAGCCACACAATATAGCATTTTTTTCCGGGCACGTTTGGAAAAAAATGGTGAGTTTTTGTGCTTATTTAGGGCTTCAATAAAGAAATGCACGGAGCAATTGCAATAGGGCTCCAACAATTGTAGTGCCACTGACAGTCACAGCAGACATGATCCGAATATAATTTATTTATGCGTTATTCATGCCTCCTTCATGATACATTTCATTTTATACATATTACACAAGTGCGTACGTTAGGCAATGGCCCGGAGTGCACATAATAATGTGAGTGACACTGCGGTACTCCATTAATCTTCTTCCATTTATTGCCTACTCCCTGTGTGACCTCTCGTGGCTGAAGGTAATCAGGGAAAAAAAGCAGTCAACAAGGCAGTGTCTTATTCAGAGTAACAACCTGAGCGTAACCAAACAGAAGCGGCAATCAGGAACCCTATTTGAGCGCGTGCACGTTGCGTGATATATTCCGGGTGGAATTTTTGCTGACTGGGCGCAAGGTGTATCCCTTTCAACTCCATCCAACGCCAAAGCCTCATATAAGGTGATATACGATACATGCAATTTGCGGGCCACTGTATGGAAATGTCAGCCACTTGTCGAAAGGTATGAATCAGCACTCCGTTGCTCCCTGATATTGGATCTTCATTTGTGCGGAGTTCATTCACAGTTGTTCCTCAGGACTTGCGTTTTGGCAACCCGGACCGAAGACCGCAAGTGATGTCACTGCTGTTTTGATAACAGTAGAGGCTTGTGATATTTCCAGACATAAAAGGAAAGCACAATTCCTGCAGATTGTATTTGTTTTTCTCTCCGCCCCCACGTCCGCATGAAAATCAGCGCAACGTCGGCCTCCCCGTGTAATATGTGCACTTACTCGCTAAAATACAGTGATTTACCACCACGGGAAACCTACGTGGATGAGTCACTGCTTTGCAAGGGACTATAATTACGAGGCGTGCAAGCAGAGGTGGGTAGAGTAGCCGGAAATTGTACTCAAGTAAGAATACTGTTACTTTAGAGATTTATTACTCAAGTAAAAGTAAGGAGTAGTCACCCAAATATTTACTTGAGTAAAAGTAATAAGTATTGTTGTGAAAAAACTACTCAAGTAATGAGTAACCTGTTCGTTTAATGATGACGGCAACAAATAATGCACAAAAACATAAAAATAGCAATGAGCAAATTCAGAGCCAGGAATATCTCTTAAGCAACTAAAACAATAATATTTATTAAATAATAATACATTAACATAAAAAAAATTAAGGCAAATTGAGCCACAATAACTTAACAGCACCATAGGCTCAGTAGGCAGAGATTACAAAGGAAAATAACAAGTTAGCCTTTACGCAAACCATAAACTAATAGGTGTGGGCTGCACCTGGGAACTTCTGATTGGTGTTTCTATGCATGCGTGTGTGTGTGTGTGTGTGACTCTGTCTGTCTATGAGGCTGCAGTGCGTTAATAAATGTCCCCACACGATGTACATTTGACAGTGATTTATAGCAGGGAAGCTAACATCAGCCTACGGCAGGCCTGGGCAATTATTTTGACTCGGGGGCCACATTTCGAGAAAAAAATGTGCCTGTGGGCCGGTATATCTATTTTTATGAACACTAATACAAAACCTCACAATAATGTCTGATTGAATGCTAAAAACGTCATGACAGACCGCCTTAAAAAAACGCAATGGAATTTTAAATTTTTCTATGAAAGATAAAACACTGAATATTGACAAAATATAAACATCACCCCCCCCTTTCGATCGACATATTTTGCAATCGAGTGAAACGCAACAAAAATGCAACAAACAGTGAAATATGAACGCGAAGAGTACAAAATAAACCCACCTACAATCGGATATATGTGATATATCACTAAGCTTCAGAACTTTGTTGTGAAAATCTCCTGGAAACGCTTCCCGCCCAACACTGCTTGGTGCCTCGTCTGAGCTGCTGCGATGTAGATGACCATAGGAACTAATTAGATGACCATAGTAACTAATTAGATTACCCTAGTAACTAATTAGATGACCATAGTAACTAGTATATCATGCAAAAGTGCAGATTCCAAGCATTGAAATACTTTGTATAGTTGAAGACTTACGGTCATTAGAAAACATGACTGCACTTCATAATGGCAGCTACACTTTCCATCTTAAACATCTAAAAAAATTATTTGGGAATGTCCGGCGGGCCAGATTGAAAAGCTTAACGGGCCCCGGGCCTTAATTTGCCCAGGTCTGGCCTACGGTGACAGCCAAAATATCTACTAACGTTACTTACCGCGATGTGCTTCCTCAAATTTGATGTTGAGTTCATGTAAGCTTAACCTTCTTGATGTTTGCCGCTGAAACTTTATGTGCAGTTAATCATGTGACCGCCTGGCTCTGTTTGATTGGTGAAACGGAGTCAAACGTCACCAGTGACTGCATTTGATTGGTGAAACGCAGGCATGCGATAGATCAGGGGTGGGCAATTAATTTTTACCGGGGGCCGCATGAGCTACCCGAGCACTGCTGGAGGGCCACATCGACAATATTTCAATTAAATTTTGCTCAATATTATTTTTGATATATACCGTAAGATAAATAATAATAATAATAATAATAATAATAATAGTAATACTTCAACATAGTGTGTGTAACAGCATTCCATGACTAATATATATAAATTAACATTAATAATAAATGACAGTAAAATAAGCACACGTATGACTGAGGAGTCATAGTGTAACTTTGTGTGGTGTTTGAGTTGTCCGACTTTTTGTGTGGCCTTAAACGCACCAGTGGTTTAGTGCTATGCGTGTTGGTGACAGATGACAAGTTGGTTTTGGCCTGGTTTGTACGGCAGAAAATGACTAGTTTTTCGAGATAGAATTGTTTTACTCATGTTTTTGGTGTGGTTATGTCCGAATATAAACAGTTTTGTTCAATAAAGTGATCGATATAATTCCTGTCCTCGAAGCATCTCGATAGACGTTACAATAATTGAACGGTGTTCAATTGAACGGTGTTGACGAACACCATTAGGGCCGCTTGTTGTCACTGTCACTCAAAGTTGCATTGCAAAATTCCATAGAATAAATATGTTTATTTTGTTTAGAATTCAGATGGGATTTGATTTGGTGCGCGGCATATACTTGCTGCGCGCAGCGGACGCTTGAGCAGTGCGCAATTGCGCAGGCACGCACCTTAGGTGAGGGGACGTTGCTTTGCAGTTCATGTCTTGTTGAAAACACGGCATTCCTCATCAACTTTTCTCTTTTTGGCGTCTCGGGTGTGAACCGTGCATCACTTGTCGCTGCATGTGCACCTTCACTCACAGGTTACACACGGACACACGCCCATAAATAATACTTTTCAAAATAAAAGCAGCACAGTTGTATTGCGCGCAGGACATAGATGTTTTTTCAACTTTATTTTGTAATTGCAGTTGTTCACATTCAGTCACAATCACGCATACGTCCACACGGAAGTAATACAAATAACGATTTTCAAAACAAAAGCAGCACCGTTGTATTGCACACTCGACATAGATACTTTTTAAAATGTATTTTGTAATTTATAATTGGCCTCACGCGGGCCGGACAGGGACGCACAAAGGGCCGGATGCGGCCCGCGGGCCGCAGAATGCCCAGGTCTGCGATAGATCCTACTTTGAAGGTCTGTCTGACAAACCAAAACAAACAAAGCGTGCATTAACAGATCGATAAAAATCAGTAGCGAGTAGCGAGCTGAATGTAGATAAATGGAGCGGAGTAAAAGTAGCGTTTCTTCTCTATAAATATACTCAAGTAAAAGTAAAAGTATGTTGCATTAAAACTACTCTTAGAAGTACAATTTATCCCAAAAGTTACTCAAGTAGATGTAACAGAGTAAATGTAGCGCGTTACTACCCACCTCTGCGTGTAAGGCATACTTGCCAACCCTCCCGATTTTCCCGGGAGACTCCCGAATTTCAGTGCCCCTCCCGGGCAACCATTCTCCCGAATTTCTCCCGATTTCCACCCGGACAACAATATCGGGGGCGAATTCGGAGGTCTCAAGGTTGACAAGTATGGTGTAAGGGTACGCCACAATCACAGTTCGGTACAGATCTTAATATTAAGGTCACTTTAGGTTTGTCCGTTAGTAAGATCAGGGCGATGTACCGGTACTACAGGTAATACCGTTGTATTTTTATGAGCAAATTATCCAACAGTTGAAGAACAACATTTCTCAACAAGTGATTGCAAGGAATTTAGGGATTTCAACATCTACGGTCCGTAATAATCATCAAAAGGTTCAGAGAATCTGGAAAAACCACTGCACGTAAGCGATGATATTACGGACCTTCGATCCCTCAGGCGGTACTGCATCAAAAACCGACATCAGTGTGTAAAGGATATCACCACATGGGCTCAGGAACACTTCAGAAAACCTACATCTGTAAGTTGCAAGTTAAAACTATACTATGCAAAGCCAAAGGTATTTATCAACAACACCCAGAAACGCCGCCGGCTTCGCTCGGCCCGAGCTCGTCTAAGATGGAGTGGAAAAGTGTTCTGTGGTCTGACGAGTCCACATTTCAAATTGTTTTTGGACACTGTGGACGTCGTGTCCTCTGGAACAAAGAGGAAAAGAACCATCCAGACTGTTATAGGCGCAAAGTTCAAAAGCCAGCATCTGTGATGGTATGGGGGTGTATTAGTGCCCAAGACATGGGTAACTTACACATCTGTGAAGGCACCATTGATGCTGAAAGGTAGATACAGGTTTTGGAGCAACATATGTTGCCATCCAAGCATCGTTATCATGGACGCCCCTGCTTATTTCAGCAAGACAATGCCAAGCCACATGTTACAACAGTGTGGCTTCATAGCAAAAGAGTGTGGGTTAAAACTCTACTATACAAAGCCAAAGGCATTTATCAACAACACCCAGAAACGCCGCCGGCTTCGCTGGGCCCGAGCTCATCTAAGATGTGTGTTTTGTGGTCTGACGAGTCAACATTTCAATATGTTTTTGGAAACTGTGGACGTCGTGTCCTCCGGAACAAAGGGGAAAAGAACCATCCGGATTGTTATAGGTGCAAAGTTCAAAAGCCAGCATCTGTGATGGTATTGGGGTGTAAATCACGGCACGATAACTTAAAAATAAAGACAACTTCAGAATGTTTTCTTTGTTTAAAAATAGAACAAGCACATTCTGAAATTGTACAAATCATAATGTTGTTGTTTTTTGTTTTTACACTTACATGTTGTGGTTAATAGTATTCTGTCTTTATTTGTCGTTATTTATACTTTCTGAATAAATTGTGTGATAATGTTCCTCAGTCAACTCATTGGTGTTAATTTTCAATCTATCAAGATAAAAAAATGATATCAAAATCAAATTACAGGATGTTATTTATGTAGTTTGCTCATTTTCCTCGACTGGTGCACTAACATCATGTGGTTTATTATTTTTACATATGTAGCATCATCTACAAAGATACAAATAATTGCTATTGTGACATCGAGTGGACACATTTAGAACAGCGGTTTCTTGCATTCCAAAATTTCGGCTCATTTTTATAATTAGCAAACTCATCCCGCCGGCCAGATAAAACCTGATTGCGGGCCTGATCTGGTCTGCGGCCGTACATTTGACACCCCTGTACTACAGAGTTATAATCAGAAAAGAAAAAGACGACAATGTAACAATATCAACACAAAATGTTTACTATTTCATCATCCTAATTTTTATTACATACAATTGTTTGAGCAAAACAAAGTACGGTAGGAAGGGTATTCATCTGGCCCCATTTGTCACGTTTTACCTGACACATGAAAAGTGACAAATTAGGGGGTTTCCCTATCCACTTTAGCCGCCGTCTGGCGGTAGTGTGTTGAATATCTTAAAGTGTGTTTTGTGGCAATTCCCACTTTGAACACGGCGTCAGTTGCTCTGCAGAGTGGCGCTTTTCATCAGTTTCAGCAGACTGCATCGCAAAATGCCTAATGCTTAATTCACTACAACTAATGATGGTACCGTAACTAGAAAACTTGCACGTGAATGCTGAAAAGCAGAAGGCAGACTAGAATGCTAACAGTTTGCATGCTAACCAGATAGCGTCAAGCAACAAAATATATGACTGCATATACATATACATATATATATATATATTTATATATATATATATATATATATATATATATATATATATATATATATATGTATATATATATATATATATACATACAGTATATATATGTGTGTATTTATATATATATATATATATATATATATATATATATATATATATATATATATATATATATATATATATATATATATATATATATACATATATATACATGTATATATACATATATATATAAATACACACATATATATACTGTATGTATATATATATATATATATACATATACATATATATATATATATATATATATATATATATATATATATATATATATATATAATTAATAAGTACAGACCTAACTGCTTGGCATCTCTGCCTGTCGCACCTCCTCCAGTGCACTTCGAGGTCAGCTGCAGGGTCGTCAGCTGGTGCCACCGTTCACTGATGTTTCGCCCCCAAGCCAGGACACCTCGCGGTGGGGGGGCAGTGGCTAAGCGGGGACGTCTCCCCGCGCCACTCCCTGCAACTGACCTCAATGGGGTGTTGAGCCCCAAGTGTTGTCCCTCCTTCTTAGCCACATCCAGAAACTTGCCTTCTCTGCCTCCTCTGCCAACTCCTTAATGGCCCTCCTCAGGCTGTAACCGGTCATTCCCGCCGCACGCAGGAGCCGGGTCGCAGAACCTCCTACGAAGCCCCTGCATCCGATCTCCACGGGGTGAATGGACGCAGACCAGCCTCCCCCCTTACAGTCCTCTGCCAGGTCGCTGTACTTTGACCGTTTGAACTCATGTGCTACTGGTATTCCCTCCTCCCATGGCACGGTTAGTTCAATGATGAGGACTTTCTTAGCAGCTGAGGACCACATCACAACGTCTGGTCTTAGCGTTGTCTGTATTACCTCAGTTGGGAAGACTAGCAGCTTGTCCAGGTCAACGCGCATCTCCCAGCCCTTACCAGGGGTAAGCAGAAGTGATGATCTTCCCGCCTCTGTCTTCTGTCCTACCTCTCCTGGTTTGATGAAATTGATGTTTGGCCGATGGCGATCTGTGGCGTTGTTTGCCCCGACTCTGCATCTCTCCAACAGCTCTGCCAACTTCCTCAGCACCTGATTGTGTCGCCACCGGAAGCGTCCCTGCGTCAGCGCGACGTTGCAACCTGAAAGGATATGTTTGAGTCCTGCATTGTCTTTGCTGCACAGGGAGCACTTGCCCTCGCTTCCGAACCATTGGGCGAGGTTTCGAGGGCATGGCAGGGTGTCATACGCTGCCCTCACGAGGAAGCTAAGCCGAGATTGAGGAGTTCGCCAGATGTCGGCCCAGGTTATGACTCTTTTGATGGTATCCTCCCAGCGAGTCCATGCCCCCTGTTTTCCCTGGGATACGGCCTTGATCCAATACTGGTCTTGCGCCACTTGTGTGACCTCTTCCACCACCATGGCCTTCCTCTGCTGTCTCGTGGCTTTGGACCAGAACTGGACTGGTTGCCCCCATCCCAGTCCTGCCCGGCTGTCTTGGACTCTTCCCAGAATCTCCTTGTACTTCAGCCTTGAGACAGCTTGGTCCACTTCCACCTGAGCCTTCCACTTTCGTCCAGTGCGGACAGTCACCGCTGCACTCTTCACAGCTTCGTCTCTTGATTCCCTCAATTCCAGTACAAGGCGAGTCTTCTCCTGCTTGTAACCCAGATTGATTGACTTCAGAGGAAGTTGCAGAATGTTCTTGCCGAAAAGACCTGTGTCCGAGAAACAGCGGGGGAGGCCCAGCCACTTCCTGATATAACCGTTGGCGATGCTGTCCATCTTGCTGGCCTGAGAAGATGGAATTTCGGCTACTTTCAGCGGCCACATTACGCGGTGGAAAAGTGTGAAGTGGTAACACCAAACCTTCAGCTTCCCAGGAAGTTGGCTGCCGTCGATCCTTACGAGCCCCTCTTTTAGTTGTTTCTGGACCACCCTCCCCATCTGCCTGTCCGAAAGCTCTGCTGTATACTCCCTCCCGAGGCTTCGGATGGGCTGCTCTGCCAGGAGTGGAATCTTCTCACCTCCTGCTGTGAAGACTGTCCTGTCATCTCTCACACCCTTCCTGATGGACAGGCTCCTGGACTTAGCAGGCTTTATCTTCATCCTCGCCCAGACGGTCAGTTCGTCGAAACGCTTGAGGAGTCGTGCTGTGCATGGGGCGGTCTGTAGGATGCTTGTCACATCATCCATGAAACCTCTCAGAGCGGGGAGTCTTCCTCCTGACGGTGTTTTCAGGCCTCTGACCATTTGCCTTGCTCCAATGAGTAACACTTCAAATGCAGCCACAAAGAGGATTGGTGATATGGAGCAGCCCATGGCAATTCCCACTTCCAACCGCTGCCATCCTGTCATGTAGTCATCTACTGAGAAGCACATGTGTAGGTTGTTGAAATACTTGGCTATGATGTTACTGACACACACAGGAACGTGGAAGAAATTCAGGGCAAACTCAACCAGCTTGTGTGGTACTGAGCCATAGGCATTTGCCAGGTCGAGCCATACCACGTGGAGGTTGCTCCTCTCTCTTTTGGCACGCTGTATCTGATCCCAAATCACGGATGCATGCTCTATGCACCCCGGAAAGCCTGGCAGTCCGGCTTTTTGACAGCTTGTATCGATGTAGCAGTTGTTGCTGAGGAAGCTGGATATCCTTTTTGCCAGGACAGAGAAAAATACTTTTCCCTCCACGTTCAGTAAAGCGATTGACCTGAACTGGCTGATGTTGGTTGAATTTTGCTCCTTGGGGATGAATATTCCAACTGCCTCTTGCCACTCCGCTGGAATGGATTGCTTCTTCCACACAACACTCATGAGCTTCCACAAGATTGTGGTCACTTGCGGACAGTTTTTATACACCTTGTAAGGAAGCCCGTTTGGTCCTGGTGCAGAGGCTGATCTGGCTTTCTTAAGGACTTCTTTAATCTCGCTCAGCCTAGGTGGGGAAGTGTCGAATGGGGTCTCTGGGGGCTCTGGACGTGGCACATGGCCTGGTGAACCAAGTGGTGTATCTTTGGCTGCATCCGTATACTGGTCCTTGATGTGTTGTTCCAGATCCTCTTTCGCGATGGACAGCTTGCCACTTCGCTTTTCGTCCAGGAGCTGACGGGCAAACCGAAAAGGATCCTTGAAGAAGTCTTTTCTTTCCTTCTCCTTTCGTTTCCGGCGCCTTCTGAGTCTCTCTGCCCGACGCAGCTTGGCAAGACGCTGCTTGAGATCATCCCATAGCACTTTGAGCCCTTCTTTTTCCTCCGCGGCTGCTTTCCTCCACCTCTTACGCAACTGGCGCCTGTTGGTTATAAGCCCCTTGATTTCCCTCTCCCTCCGTCCTTTGTGCCTCTGGGCTGTGGCTCGCTTGGTCGCGCTCTCTCCGAACTTCTCTCTGCACTCCTCATAAATGATGTTACTCAGCGAGGTTAGTTTACGCTCAACCGTCCCTCGCAGGGAATGCTCCAGTACCCCTCTCAGGTGATCGTCAAGCTTGCGCCATTCTGCTTGGTTGCTTGCCTTCGGCCACTTGATCTTCTTGCGCCTTTCTGGATGTTTGCGTTGGCTCTCTGACTGTGCAACTCTCTGGGGGACTGCATGAGCTTCGCTCTCGGGTGCTGCATTCATCTCCCCTCCTGCTTCCACTGCCGTTTCCCCCTCAGCATTGCTGGGACCCTCTGCACTGTGGTTTGTCACCTGGCATTGGGTCTCTTCCGTCTGACCTGCCGAAGCAGCGCGGTTATGCTGGTCGGGAGTACTCCCACACTTCATTCTCCCTTGATGAATCCGCAGTCCTTTAAAAGAAGTCACCTTCTGCCACCCGCATTTACACTTCCGGAGAACCTTCTCATTGTCGTTTTCCGTTCCGTTTGTCACCGTTTGATCCGTCAGAATAGGCCCATCTTCCATCCCGCCTCTCGGA
The DNA here is from genome assembly GCF_033978785.1 of Entelurus aequoreus. Taxonomy (NCBI): domain Eukaryota; kingdom Metazoa; phylum Chordata; class Actinopteri; order Syngnathiformes; family Syngnathidae; genus Entelurus; species Entelurus aequoreus. The sequence continues at coordinate 79,863,110 of NC_084732.1, read as the reverse complement.
GGGCCTTCGGGTTGTTTTTTCTTATGCCTTTTCGTATATATATATATATATATATATATATATATATATATATATATATATATATATAAATATATATATATGTATATGTATATGTATATGTATATATATATATATATATATATATATATATATATATATATATATATATATATATATATATGTATATGTATATGTATATATATATATATATATATATATATATATTAATATATATATATACATATATATATATATACATTATATATGTATATATATATATGTATAAATATATATATATATATATATATATATATATATATATATATATATATATATATATATATATATATATATATATATATATATATATATATATATATATATATATACATATACATGTATATATATAAATACATATGTATAAATACACACATATATATACTGTATATATATATATATATATATATATATATATATATATATATATATATATATATATATATATATATATATATATATATATATATATATATATATATATATATATATATATATATATAGTCGAGGTTTCTGTGGTTCATCTGTCATACAGCGCTCAATACCGGGGTAGAGCATAATATACGTTGGGTCAGGAAAAAACACAGAGGCTATTTCATCCCTACAAGCCTGTTTTGCAGGTTTTCCCTGCTCTTCGGGGGATTTTGACATTTTAAATTCTCTGAAGAGCAGGGAAAACCTGCAAAACAGGCTTGTAGGGATGAAATAGCCTCTGTGTTTTTCCTGGGGGTGGTGGGGGGGGGGTGATGAAAAGCAGGGAAAACCTGCAAAACAGGCTTGTAGGGATGAAATAGCCTTTGTGTTTTTCCTGACCGAACGTATACAGTATGTATAACTACATGTAAACAACAAAGTAAATGTTATATGGATGGAATTGGTGGAATGAGTTTGAGAAATCCTGAAGCGACTGAAATAAAACATTTCTTTCCTGTTGGTCCTGCTACTTACTACATTCTTGAGAGAATGTGTTAATCTATTTAGATAATAGCATCAAGCCCATTAGAATGTGTTGCACTGTGATGCAGTTATTAGGAATGACACACATTTTCAGCAACCTGGGGACCGTAAATGTGTGAAGCGACTGAGTTGTGCGACAAGAAAGATAATTTAATTACCGGTAATAATCTGCTTTAAATAACTGTGGCAAACACTTAAGAACAGGGCTGTCAAACTCACTTTTATTGAGGGCCACATCGCAATTATGACTACCCTCCAAGGGCCACATGTAACAGTAAATATGGATATAAACTCATAATAGCTTTGTGACACAATTTGCAAAGGCAACTGTTTTGGAATATTATATTTTTTACGAACAGATAGGTGGCTTTGTAAGTCAAAATGACAAGCTGATATTTCGTAGTTTTTTTTGATAAACCAAAAAAAAATAATGCTTGGAAGAGTTTGTTACGTGATCAAATGGCATTAAAGTGTAAAATGTATGCAATTGAATGTGCAACGTTTTTTCTGTCAAAATTGAAAAAACAAATCCATTCAACCATAAAGTGTTTATTTTTTTCATTTCCAGTGTTTTTCAGGGCACATAAATGAAGTGGCGGGCCACATCAAAACTATGCGACGGATCACTTTAAATTAAATGGCAATCAACAATAAAATGATGTGGCGGGCCACGATAAAATGTTATGACGGACCACATAAAATGATGTGGCGGGCCACATTAGAGTGATGTGGTGGGCCATTTGACTGTAAATGGCGTGGCGGACCACATAAAATGATGTGGCAGGCCACTTTAAAATTATGGGACGGGCCAAATTAAAATAAGGCTGGCGGCCAACATCAAAATGATGTTGCGGGCCACGATGAAATTATGTTGCGGGCCAAATGATATGGTGGACTACCTAAAATGATGTGGCAGGCAGGCGGGGTCACATTAAAATGATATGGCATGCCACATTAAAATTATGGGACGGGCCACTTTAAAATGAAGATAGATAAATAGAAAGATAGATAAACTTTATCGTCTGTCCCAACAGAGACAAAATTTTCCTTTGACAGGCTCGACAATAAACACAACTTACATTAAAGAAAAAAAGTATGGTACATTAAAAGAGGACTGTTAAAAAAAAAATAAAAAAAATGGGCCAAATGATATGGTGGACAGCATAAAATGATGTGACAGGCCACATAAAATGATGTGGCGCGCAACAGTAAAATTGTGAGTTGGGCCGCTTTAAAGTGAAGTAGGCGCTCCACGATAAAATGATGTGGCAGGCCAAATTAGAATGATTTGGTGGGCCATGTTACTGTAAACGATGTGGTAGATCACATTGAATGGTATGGCGGACCACTTAAAATGATGTGTCAGGCCACATTGGAATTAAGTGGCGTGCCACTATAAAATTATTGGAATTGGCCAATTTAAAATAAGGTGGCGTTCAACAACAAAATTACATTCCGGGCCACAATGGGATGATGTGGCGGGCCAAATGATATGGTGGACTACCTAAAATGATGTGGCGTGCCACTTTAAAATTATGGGACGGGTCATATTAAAATGGAATGGCAATCCATAACAAAATGATGTGGTGGGCCAGGTGATATGGGGTACCACCAAAAAATGATGTGGCAGGCCACATTAGAATGATGTGGCACGTTACATTAAATGACATGGCGGGCCACTTAAAATGATGTGTCAGGCCACATTGGAATGAAGTAGTGTGCCACATTAAAAAATCATGATATGGGCCAAATTAAAATAAGGTGGTGGTCCACAACAAAATTATATGGCGGACCACAATTGGATGATGTGGCGGGCCAAATTATATGGTGGACTACCTAAAATAATGTGGCAGGCCACATTAGAATGATGTGGCGTGCCACTTAAAATTATGGGACGGGCCAACCAAATTAAAATGAAATGGCAATCCATAATGAAATGGCAATCCATAACAAAATGATGTGGTGGGCCAACTGATATGGGGGACCAGCTAAAAATTATGTGGCAGGCCACTTAGAATGATGTGGCACATTACATTAAATGACATGGCGGGCCACATATAATGATGTGGCGTGCAACCGTAAAATTAAGAGATGGGCCACTTTAAAGTGAAGTAGGCGGTCCACAATAAAATGATGTGGCATGCCAGCTTAGAATGATGTGGTGGGCCAAGTTACTGTAAATTAAGTGGCGGACCCTCATTAAATTAATGGGATGGGCCAACTTTAAATAAAGTGGCGGTCCACAACAAAATGATATGGCGGGCCACAATGAGATGATGTGGCGGGCCAACTGATATGGGGCACCACCTAAAATGATGCCGCGGATCACATTAGGTTGATTTGGCATGCCACATTAAAATTATGGGACGGGCCAAGTTCAAATGAAATGGCGTCCATAACAAAATGATGTGGTGGGCCAACTGATATGGGACACCACCTAAAATGGCGCGGCGGACCATGTTACAATGATGTGGCGGGTCACGTTAAATTATGTGGCGTGCCACAGTAGAATTATGAGATGGGTCCCTTTAAAGTGAAGTAGGCGGTCCACAATAAAATGATGTAGCGGGCATAGATAAGATGAAGTGGCAGGCCACATCAGAATGATCTTGTGGCTGTGTTACTGTAAATGATGTGGCAGGCCGGATTGAATGGTGTGGTGGACCACATAAAATTATGTGTCAGGCCACATTGGAATGAAGTGACGTGCCACATTAAAATCATGGTATGGGCCAAATTAAAATAAGGTGGTGGTCCACAACAAAATGACATGGCGGGCCACAATGAGCCAAAGTGGTGGGCAAAATTATATGGTGGACAACCTAAAATGATGTGGCAGGCCACATCGTTAAAATTATGGGAAGGGCCAAATTAAAATTAAATGGCCATCCATAACAAAATGATGTGGTGGGCCAACTGATATGGGGGACCACCTAAAATGATGTTGCAGACTACGTTACAATGATTTGGCGGGTCATGTTAAATGATGTGGTGTGCCACAGTAGAATTATGAGATGGGGCACTTTATAATAAAGTAAAACGCTGTAGCGGGCCACAATAAAATGATGTGGCAGGCCAGAGTAAAATTATGAGATGGACCAATAAAAATTGAAGTCGAAGGCCACATTAGAATGATGTGGTGGGCCATGTTACTGTAAATGATGTGACAGACCACATTAAATTAATGGGATGGGCTAAATTAAAATAGGGTGGCGGTCCACAACAAAATTATATGACGGGCCACGATGTGAAGATGTGGCGGGCCGAATGATATGGTGGACTACCTAAAATGATGTGGCAGGCCACATTAGAATGATGTGGCGTGCCACATTAAATTATGGGACGGGCCAAATGAAAATGAAATGAAATGTCAGTCCATAACAAAATGACGTGGCGGGCCAACTGATATGGGGGACCACCCTAAAATGATACCGCGGACCATGTTACAATGATGTGGTGGGTCATGTCAAATGATGTGGCGTACCACATTAGAATTATGAGAATGGGCCAGCTTAAAATAATGTGTCGGTCCACAGTAAAGCAATGTAGCGGGCCACTATAAAATGAGTTGGCAGGCCACAGTAAAATTATGAGGTGGGCCAAGTTAAAATGAAGTGGCGTCCACAGTAAAACAATGTAACGGGCCACTTTAAAATGAAGTGGTGGGCCACATTAGACTGATGTGACAGGGCACATTAGAATGATGTGGTGGGGCACATTAGAATAAAATGGCGGTCCACAGTAAAACGATGTAGCGAGCCAATACAATATGATGTGGCGGGCCACATAAAATGATGTGGCAGGCCACATTAGAATGATGTGTTGGGGCACATTAAAATGATGTTGTGGGGCACATTAAAATCAGGTTGTGGTCCACAGTAAAACTATGTAGCGGGCCACTATAAAATGATGTGGCAGGCCAAAGTAAAATTATGAGATGGGCCAAATTAAAAATGAATTGGCGTCCACAGTAAAACAATACATAAAAATGATGTGGCAGGCCACATTAGAATGACGTGGTGGGGCACATTAAAAATTATATGGCGGCCCCTCGGGCCTTGAGGTTGACCCCTGTGCCCTATAATGTGCTGCTCCCACAGTCATGCGGTTCTCAGGAAATACGCACATGTTCAGCAACACTAAGAACCGTAATTGCATCAGCGGACTTAGAGGTGTGCAACAAGAGAAAAAAAAAAATCAATAAATGGTAATGATTAGGTCCCTCTCCTCTACATTCCCATGTGATGCTTCAGTTTGATTGCAGTAAGTTCCACCCTGCTCACCACTAAGGCGCAGAAGAGACACTACCTCAAAAGGAGGCGACTGTATTTTTCATTACACAAAGTCCTCACTGCAGGCGTCCTTAGGGGACCCTCAAAGACTTAGAAGTTACTGCTTGTCCCCTCGTCTCATTGACATCAAAGTATATATATATATATGTGTGTATATATGTATATTGGGGAAAAATGCAACACACAGTGCTGCGTTTGAGAGGAATTGCAATATGAAATGTATTCTGCAGCCTATCCCCCGGCTCTTGGCTGCATGATTAACAAAAGGTGTTTGGCATTTGTGAGGCACGGGAGATTGATGCGGGCCATCGCAGACACCAGCATGTTAGGGTGTCGCAACCGTTTAGAGGATTGCTCGCGTAATGCCATCGGTATTCAGGGGATGAGCGTCCCCCCCTCTTTTACAGCGGGGCCGAGAGAGAGAGAAAGAGAGAGAGAGAGAGACTTCAGCCCACATCTGTCGCTTTCCCTCCGTCGTCCTTTCAGTCACTTCCATCCGTTTAACATCGTGACTCAAGCTGGGAAATGTTAATTGACAAATGCGTTCACTCTTCATAAGAAACTCTATCAAAACGTCATTTAAAGGGGAATTGCACTTTAGGGGGTATTTTGCCTATCAAGAACACATATGTTGTTCTTTTTATCTATGCTTTCTACAAACCCCAAAACCAGTGAAGTTGGCACGTTCTGTAATTCGTAAATAAAAACAGAATACAAAGATTTGCAAATCCTTTTCAACTTATATTCAATTGAATAGACTGCAAAGACAAGATATTCAGGTGGAATTCTTTCCCATTCTTGCTTGATGTACAGCTTAAGTTGTTCAACAGTCCGGGGGTCTCCGTTGTGGTATTTTAGGCTTCATATTGCACCACACCTTTTCAATGGGAGACAGGTCTGGACTACAGGCAGGCCAGTCTAGTACCCGCACTCTTTTACTATGAAGCCACGCTGTTGTAGCATGTGGCTTGGCGTTGTCTTGCTGTAATAAGCAGGGGCGTCCATGGTAGCGTTGCTTGGATGGCAACATATGTTGCTCCAAAACCCATATGTACCTTTCAGCATTAATGGTGCCTTCACAGATGTGTAAGTTACCCATGCCTTGGGTACTAATACACCCCCATACCATCACAGATGCTGGCTTTTCAACTTTGCTCCTATAACAATCTGGATGGTTCTTTTCCTCTTTGTTCCGGAGGACACGACGTCCACAGTGTCCAAAAACAATCTGAAATGTGGACTCGTCAGACCACAGAACACTTTTCCACTTTGCATCAGTCCATTTTAGATGAGCTTGGGCCGAGCGACGCTGGCGGCGTTTCTGGGTGTTGTTGATAAACGACTTTGGCTATGCATAGTGGAGTTTTAACTTGCACTTACAGCTGTAGCGACAAACTCTAGTTACTGACAGTGGTTTTCTGAAGTGTTCCTGAGTCCATGTGGTGATATCCTTTACACACTGATGTCAGTTTTTGATGCAGCACCGCCTGAAGGATCCAAAGCCACGGGCATTTAATGTTGGTTTTTAGCCTTGCTGCTTACGTGCAGTAATTTGTCCAGATTCTCTGAACCTGTTGATGATATTACGGACCGTAGAGGGTGAAATCCCTAAATTCCTTGCAATAGCTGGTTGAGAAATGTTGTTCTTAAACAATTTGCTCACGCATTTGTTCACAAAGTGGTGACCCTCGCCCCATCCTTGAGCATATCATGGAAGCTGCTTTTATACCCAATCATGGCACCCACCTGTTCCCAATTAGCCTGTTCACCTGTGGAATGTTCCAAATAAGTGTTTGATGAGCATTCCTCAACGTTCTCAGTCTTTTTTGCCACTTGTGCCAGCTTTTTTGAAACATATTGCAGGCATCAGATTCCAAATGAGCAAATTTTTGCAAAAAAAAACAACAAAGGTTTCTAGTTCGAACGTCAAGTATCTTGTCTTTGCAGTCTATTCAACTGAATATGGGTTGAAAAGGATTTGCAAATCATTGTATTCTGTTTTTATTTACCATTTACACAACGTGCCAACTTCACTGGTTTTGGGTTTTGTACATCAACAATATGGTTTGCCTGAGTTGCAGGACAAGATAGATATAGAAAAAATGAAAAATAAAAAAAAATAAAAATAAATATATATATATATATATATATATATATATATATATATATATATATATATATATATATATATATATATATATATATATATATATATATATATATAGTTACAAATAAGAATAACGATTTATGGGGAAATCTATTTTTTGACACCCTTAATGTTTAGCCCTTCCTCGTCTTCTAGCCCTCCAGTGATAATGTTACATGTAAGTAACAGTTTATTTGCTGCCATGGATGCGGGGATTAGGGATTCAGAAGCTGCACTGTTACGCTGTTCGCTTGTGGCTCTCCAGTTTGCAGGACACAGCAAGAACGTGTCATCAACATGTGTTATCGCGGCATGGCGATAGTATTACAAGCTCTGCCGTCAGCCAAATTTATATCATGAATATCGCCTGTATCGCACGACCCTAAATCACGCTCATGCAAAGTGCTGTCCAGTAAAAATCCTGCACCTCCACCCCTCCACCGTGTAATGACTTTCCCTGCCTTTTCCTGTTAACAGCGTGTAGTTAAACCCGCAATGAAAACATGTTTTATACCACCATGCTTATAACAAGTATCTCCTTCCCCTGCCAGAACTGGCCTTCTGACACACCTATTCACTTGTTTTAAAAAAAGACAACAAACAACGTGTGGAGGAGGAAACCTGATTATCACCATTTTTTTTGTAACATCCAACCAAGATACATTTAAAACCCTCGTGTTTGTGGGTCTGATGGACCCGTTGCATTTTGTGGTTTTTAATGCCTCACAATCAAACACTTGTATGTTAAAATACTGAACAGATGTTTACCTTATCCCAATAAACATCTGTTCAGTATTTTATAGGGGTGTAACGGTACACAAAAATTTTGGTTCGGTACATACCTCGGTTTAGAGGTTACGGTTCGGTTAATTTTCGGTACAGTAAGAAAACAACAACATATACATTTTGGGGTTATTTATATACCAAATTTGTAAACAATGGCTTTATCTTTTTAACATTGGGAACACTAATAATTCTGCCCACGTTAATCAACATTAAACTGCCTCAAGTTGTTGCTCAGATTAAATAAAATGACAAAACTTTTATTCTGCATATAAAAAGTGCAACATTAAACAGTTTCAAGTCAACTCATCATGCTTAATTTATTACAGCATTTGGGAAGCCTGTAGTTGATTTTTATTATGTAAATGATATATTTTTTATCAACATGTGGTAGCAGGGACTCTGCCATTCAAAACTAGGCTGCTGCATTACCAATGATTAAAGGCCTACTGAAACCCACTACTACCGACCACACAGTCTGATAGTTTATATATCAATGATGCAATCTTAACATTGCAACACATGCCAATACGGCCGGGTTAGATTAGTAAAGTGCAATTTTAAATTTCCCGCAAAATATTCTGCTGAAAACGTCTCGGTATGACGTTTGCGCGTGACGTCACAGATTGTAGCGGACATTTTGGGACAGCATTGTGGCCAGCTATTAAGTCGTCTGTTTTCATCGCAAAATTCCACAGTATTCTGGACATCTGTGTTGGTGAATCTTTTGCAATTTGTTTAATGAACAATGAAGACAGCAAAGAAGAAAGCTGTAGGTGGGAAGCCGTGTATTAGCGGCCGGCTGCAGCAACACAAACACGTAGAGAACTGGGACAACAGAGACTCTTACCAGGAGGACTTTGAGTTGGATACGCGCTGTCCTACTAATTTCAACGACCTGAACACATCGTAGTTTGTTTACATGTACATTGTTTACATGTACAACTTTCTCCGACGCTACCACAGAAAGACGTGTTTAACGCCACTCCTTCTTTGTCTCGTTTTGTCCACCAAACTTTTTATGCTGTGCGTGAATGCACAAAGGTGAGCTTTGCTGATTGTATTGATTTGCTGGAGTGCTTATCAGACATATTTGGTCAATCCAGGAGTGCAAGCTAATTGATGCTAACATGCTATTTAGGCTATGTACATATTGCATCATTATGCCTCATTTGTAGGTATATTTGAGCTCATTTAATTTCCTTTACTTATGTCCTCTGTGTATTCAATTCATATTTGCATGTCTCATGAAACATTATCTGTATGTAGTATTGGCTGCATTTCTGATAGTTGTTGGTGTGCCATGTTGTTCCAGACCACAGCAAACATTACACAGCTTGCAAAGATTGTAATAAATCCGTTAGAAGAAGACAGCCTGCCATTTCCTTAAACTTGGACACTTTGGGCCATTCCGAGCCAGTAAATTCCAGAAATTATCTCATCCTGTGAGAAGCCTCCATTTTACTGATGATTTCCAATATTGCGCAAATGTGTAGAATAACAATTAAAATACAACATTTCTGTCAACAAAGATTTGTCAACAAAGATTTGCGTCAGCCTTTGATAGTAGGCTATTATAGCTAATGTAGACACTTACACCATGAGGTGCCTTCATTATAACACTTATATAAGACTTTAAAGTCATTTTGATAGTAGGCTAATATAGACACTTACATCATGTGTTTCCTTCATTGTAACACTTACAGCAGACTTTAAAATCATTTTGATAGTAGGCTAATATAGCTACTATAGACACTTACATCATGCGTTGCCTTCATTATAACACTTTTAATTTTTTGCGTTTTCAGACAGATTTTATTATTTTTATTTTTGGTCCAATATGGCTCTTTCAACATTTTAGGTTGCCGACCCCTGATATAGGACATGTAAATGGAATGAAATTGGTCGTGTCGATACTAAGAGTAGTATTGGAATATAATTGATACTAGTGGGATTACATAGATATTTTTTCCTTTTTGTTGCTTTAATTCATGTTTACCAACTCAGGGAATACGTTTCTGGAAACGGGAGGACTTTGATAGTGGTGGCACGTAGTGGCCACCATGACTCCTTAAATGAAGCTGAACGAAGCGGACACGTTTGTTACCGGATACTTTCCAATACGCTATGTATCTGTAAGTAAAATGCAACTGTAAATATTTGACACTGGTTCATAATGACAAATGTAGAGTTTTAATGTAGGATATTGTTCAGTTAAGGACACTTTTTTTTTTTTACATATGTTTAGCTTGTGTGCTATTGTGTGCTTAGCTGTTGTGTAGCTCCGAGCGCCACCATGTTTAACTTTTGTAAATAACTTGCCTGGAATACAAACAAATACCAACCTCGTGTGCTTTTTGGAGGACATTTAGATGTAAACTGTCCATCTTTGCACAAGTAAACGCTGCTTGTATCTGAGTTTTTAGATGTGGAACGATATAATCTTTTTTTTTTGCCGGTATCGGACCAATATCCAATATGAATATTGGATCAGGACACACCTGGTTTTAATAATCATATTCACATACTGTAGATCAGTGTTTTTCAACCACTGTGCCGCAGCACACTAGTGTGCCGTGAGATACAGTCTGGTGTGCCGTGGGAGATTATCTAATTTCACCTATTTGGGTTAAAAATATTTTTTGCAAACCTGTAATTATAGTCTGCAAACTATGTGTTGTTGTTGAGTGTCGGTGCTGTCTAGAGCTCGGCAGAGTAACCGTGTAATACTGTTTCATATCAGTAGGTGGCAGCTGGTAGCTAATTGTTTTGTAGATGTCGGAAACAGCAGGAGGCAGTGTGCAGGTAAAAAAGTATCTAATATTTAAACCAAAAATAAACAAAAGGTGAGTGCCCCTAAGAAAAGGCATTGAAGCTTTGAGAAGGCTATGCAGAACGAAACTAAAACTGAACTGGCTACAAAGTAAACAAAAGCAGAATGCTGGACGACAGCAAAGACTTACTGTGGAGCAAAGACGACGTCCACAAAGTACATCCGAACATGACACGACAATCAACAATGTCCCCACAAAGAAGGGTAAAAACAACTGAAATATCCTTGATTGCTAAAACAAAGTAATTGCGGGAAATATCACTCAAAGGAAGACATGAAACTTCTACAGGAAAATACCAAAAAAAGAGAAAAAGCCACTAAAATATGATGATTTCTGTTGGTGGTGTGTCTCCGGATTTTTTCAACGCAAAAAATGTGCCTGGGCTCAAAAAAGGTTGAAAAACACTGCTGTAGATAAGAGAAAACAACACCATTTTTGTTGACATTTTCACTTTTATAAAAGGTAAAGTGTGCACAAATTCGGCTTTCATTAGAGTTATTGGATTTCTTATTGAGTAATATGCATGTTTTTCTATATTCGACACATTACGTATTATTATTATTTTTTTCTTTCCTCCTGCAGAAATCTCCTTATAAGATTGATCGTCATCAACAAAAGGACACTACAAAGCGCTGCAGTGTAGTCAATAAAGCAGACGTGCAAAAATAGACATCTTTCATGGTCAGTGTGGCAGCTTCAGTTGATTATTATGGCGACACTCCGCCATGACAAGCATGTCCCCGTCCCCCTCCTCCACCCAAGATAAACCTCTCTGTGTATCACAGCATACAAATGTCATCACTATGAGTCTGGGACAAAAATTCCAGTGTTGATGCGCAAGTGCCGATGTGCTATTGTAGTTATTGGTGTAGATCAGGGGTGTCAAACTCATTTTCATTGAGGGCCACATCGCAGTAATGGCTGCTTTCAGAGGGCCGCTTTTTTTAAATTAATTGACATTATGCATGCGGATAATAACCTGTGATTAATCATGATTAATCGGAATGCATATGCATTTAATTATTTAGATTTTTTTTATGTATAACTTGCTTCAAACTCATAAATAAAGGTGACAAGCCGATGTTTAACTATTTGATTTTATCTCACAAAAATAGTATTGCAATACAGTATATAATAATATAATTGGCATGATCAGATAATGTTAAATTGTAAAATATGCATTTTTTTTTGTCCAAATTGAAAGAACTAATGTATTTAGTAAAAAAAAAGAAATAATGAAATAAGTATTGTATTGAAACCCATTTTTATCCAGGCTTTCGCAGGCCACATAACATGATGTGGCGGGCCAGAACCGGCCCCCGGGGCCTTGCATTTGACATCTGATTTCCAGTTCATTTTATCATTTATTATTACACGCAAAAATGTGTTTTCTTTTACCCATTCAATGTCTACGCCGTCTATTTGTATTTGTGTTTGACTTGCTGAAAGACTGGCATATTCAACTTAATGGCAAAGACTACTTCCTGGTTACGGCAATAGACTACTGCCATCTAGTGATTTAGAATTGCAACTGCATACAAAGCAGTATATAATAATATAATTGGCATGACCAGATAATGTTTAAGTTTAAAATATGCATTTTTTTTTTCTGTCCAAATTGAAAGAACGAATGCATTTAGTAAACAAAATAAATAATAAAACAAGTATTTTATTTAAAACCCATTTTTATCCAGGCTTTCGCGGCCACATAGAATTATTTGGCGGGCCAGTATTGGCCCCCGCGGCTTAAGTTTGACACCTGTGGTGTAGATTAATCACACTTTTGAATTTGGATTACTTTTAGGCTTCATAATGCGCCACACATTTTCAATGGGAGACAGGTCTGGACTACAGGCAGGCCAGTCTAGTACCCGCACTCTTTTACTATGAAGCCACGCTGTTGTAACACGTCTCTTGGCATTGTCTTGCTGAAATAAGCAGGGGCGTCCATGATAACATTGCTTGGATGGCAACATATGTTCCTCCTAAACCTGTATGTACCTTTCAGCATTAATGGTGCCTTCACATATGTGTAAGTTACCCATGCCTTGGGCATTAATACACCCCCCATACCATTGTATCAGTCCATCTTAGATGAGCTCAGGCCCAGCGAAGCCGACGCCGTTTCTGGGTGTTGTTGATAAACGGTTTTCGCCTTGCATAGAAGAGTTCTAACTTGCACTTACAGATGTAGCGACCAACTGTAATTACTGACAGTGGGTTTCTGAAGTGTTCCTGAGCCCATGTGGTGATATCCTTTACACACTGATGTCGCTTTTTGATGCAGTACAGCCTGAGGGATCGTAGGTCACGGGCTTTGTTCCTTACGTGCAGTGATTTCTCCAGATTCTCTGAACCCTTTGATGATTACGGACCGTAGATGGTGAAATCCCTAAATTCCTTGCAATAGCTGGTTGAGAAAGGTTTTTCTTAAACTGTTCAACAATTTGCTCACGCATTTGTTGACAAAGTGGTGACCCTCGCCCCATCCTTGTTTGTGAATGACTGAGCATTTCATGGAATCTACTTTTATACCCAATCATGGCACCCACCTGTTCCCAATTTGCCTGTTCACCTGTGGGATGTTCCAAATAAGTGTTTGATGAGCATTCCTCAACTTTATCAGTATTTATTGCCACCTTTCCCAACTTCTTTGTCACGTGTTGCTGGCATCAAATTCTACAGTTAATGATTATTTGCAAAAAAAAAAAATGTTTCAGTTTGAACATCAAATATGTTGTCTTTGTAGCATATTCAACTGAATATGGGTTGGAAATGATTTGCAAATCATTGTATTCCGTTTATATTTACATCTAACACAATTTCCCAACTCATATGGAAACAGGGTTTGTAAAGTAGCGTAAAGTTCTTACTTATATCTGTCAGTAGACTAGCTATCAAAGCGCTAAAAAAGTATAGTGGGTTTACATAATTCACCCACATAACTTTAAGTTATTAGAGGGTTCCGGTCGTACAGTTTTTACGGGACACATTTCCGCATTATTGAGCCATGGATGAGAAGATGCTGCTTCGTTATTGATTTAAGTAAAGTCTGAATGTCAATAAAACAGTTAGCTCCATCTTTCGACACTTCTTCGGTGCGCCTAATGTACGGAATGCTTACCGACCTCGAAGCAATTTTTATTTGGTACATGGTGAAATGATAAGTGTGACCAGTAGATGGCAGTCACACATAAGAGATACATGCAGACTGCAATATGACTACCAAAGTAAAGTCTGAATGTCATTAAAACAGTTAGCTCCATCTTTTGACACTTCTTCCACTCCCGTCCTTGCACGCTACACCGCTACAACAAAGATGACGGGGAGAAGACACTGCCGAAGGTGAGACACAAAACGGCGCATCCTAAAGCGACTGTCAGAAAGCGGCTTGAAGATGATCCGTAGAACATAATCTATGCCAGTGTTTTTCAACCACTGTGCCGCGGCACACTAGGTGCCGTGAGATGCAGTCTGGTGTGCCGTGGGAGATTATCTAGTTTCACCTATTTGGGTTAAAAATATGTTTTGCAAACCTGTAATTATAGTGTGCAAATGATGTGTTGTTGAGTGCCGGTGCTGTCTAGAGCTCGGCAGAGTAACCGTGTAATACTCTTCCATATCAGTAGGTGGCAGCCGGTAGCTAATTACGTTGTAGATGTCAGAAACAGCGGGAGGCAGTGTTCAGGTAAAAAGGTATCTAATGCTTAAACCAAAAATAAACAAAAGGTGAGTGCCCCTAAGAAAAGGTATTGTAAGCTTAGGGAAGGCTATGCAGAACAAAACTAAAACTGAACTGGCTACAAAGTAAACAAAAACAGAATGCTGGACGACAGCAAAGACTTACAGCATGTGGAGCAGACGGCGTCCACAAAGTACATCCGTACATGACATGACAATCAACAATGTCCCCACAAAGAAGGATAAAAACAACTGAAATATTATTGACCGCTAAAACAAAGTAGATGCGAGAAATATCGCTCAAAGGAAGACATGAAACTGCTACAGGAAAATACCAAAAAAAGAGAAAAAGCCACCAAAATAGGAGCGCAAGACAAGAACTAAAACAGCAAAAAAGTCTAAATAAGTCAGGGTGTCATGTGACAAGTGGTGACATCTACTTTGAGACAAGAGCTATATTGATACATATTTGGTTATGGTTTAAAGTCATATTCAACAATTGCGACAACGACTTTTTACTGTCAACTGAGTTTCGTTTTTTAATGATTTCTGCTGGTGGTGTGCCTCCGCATTTTTTCAACGCAAAAAATGTGCCTTTGGCTCAAAAAAGGTTGAAAAACACTGATCTATGCAACATTTTGACCAAAGAACCACCATTACATGTTATGTAGACCACAAGATAGTGTTTTAAATTCAGAAAAAAAACATAATATGACCCCTTTAATGCACCTTATAATCCGGTGCGCCTTTTGTATGAAAATAGATCTGAATAGACCCGCTCATCGGCAGTGCGCCTTATGATCCGGTGCGCCGTATGGTCCGAAAAATACGATACATAAAATGACAAAATATATATATTTTTAAAAATGAGCGAAGGCAGCATTAACGAGAGCACCGTATTTATCGAGAATGCTCCAGAAAAACAAAGAATATTCACAAAACGTGCACGTCAGATATACGTTGACTAATTCCAAGTTCATTGTGGGTTCTATAATTGATTCCTTTGTTTATACAGCGTAATGATGAGACAATCTTTTATGCCTTATTCAGAGGACATGCTTTGCATTTGCATTTTTTTTTCCCCCCATCCCGGATGTTCGGAGAAAATGTCAGCCTTTTGTACACGCCGCACGGAGACGAGTCTGCGAGGTGCATGCTCGATGCACATGAACGTGATTCGGAAAATCCTAAAGCCCTCTTTTTGAATATTGCACATAGGAAACCTGGTCGATCACAGCCCTTTTCCATTTTTTAAGCAGGGCCCCTGATTTTTAATTACTATACATGGTGAATTAGCTAATGAATAATGAATGGATTCCTCACACTTAGTGCTCTGACTACAAATGCACTTCTCGCACTCTGCAACCCCCAAACACACTACCAATGTCACCTTTTTTCTATTCCTTTTTTTTTTTTGTGCCTCACTAAAGCACGTCGTCCTCCCCTTCCCACTGCACCCCCCCCCCCTGAGCCTGATTCACGCACACAATTTCATCCCATCTTTGCTTTTCTCACTCAGATTTGATTAGATTTTCCTCTGTGTGGAATTATTTAGAGATGAGAGCCGAGGATTAGACAGAGGCGGAGCAAGGCTCCGGGATGGAAGGAGACAGATAGTGGTTGCTGGGGGGGGGGGGGGGGGGGAATAAAGGAGAAGCGGAAAGGTGCTTCGAGGAAAGAGTGGGAAAATAAAAAAAAAATTAAAAAAAAGCTTGAGGATGAAGGTGATGTGACGCTGTAGACGTAAGTCAGGGAGGAAAATGACTCTGTGCATAGCTTCCAATCCCAATCAAACAGGTCGCTGCAAATATAGGACCATGCAATACATGTACTGTAGTTCCCGGACTATAAGGCGCACTTAAAATCATTTTTTTCCCCTTAAAAGTCGACAGTGCGCCTTATAACCCGGTGCGCCTAATGTACAGAATAATTCCGGTTTTGCTTACCGACCTCAGAGCTATTTTATTTTGGTACATGGTGAAATGATAAGTGTGACCAGTAGATGGCAGTCACACATAAGAGATATGTGTAGACTGCAATATGATGGCAGTCACACACAATAGATACGTGTCGACTGCAATATGACTCAAGTAAACAACACCAACATGTTATATGTTCCATTGAAAATATAGGACATTACACACGGCGCTCCAATAAATCTATCAAAATGTTTTAGTACGACTTTGGTAAGCTAAGATGTGCTTCTACATATGAGTATTATTACGGTGTGTGTAAAATCTGGCGTTTTGTTTCGCAATATTATGCAAGACTCGACAGTGCGCCTTACAACCCGGTGCGCCTAATGTACAGATTAATTCTGGTTTCGCTCACCGACCTCGAAGCAATTTTATTTGGTACATGGTGTAATGATAAATGTGACCAGTAGATGGCAGTCACACATAAGACATATGTGTAGACTGCACTATGATGGCAATATGACAAGTACACAACACCAACATTTTATATGTTCCATTGAAAATATAGAACATTACACACGGCGCTCAAAAATCTATCAAAATGTTTTAGTACGACTTTGGTAAGCTATGAAGCCGCACCGCTTGATGGATTGTACTGTGCTTCAACATACGAGTATTATGATGGTGTGTATAAGGTAAGACATATTATCTGGCGTTTTGTTTCGCAATATTATGCAAAAGCAACTTTTCTTACCTTCTGGTACCTGCTGATCTGTATTTGGGATCTGTATAAGTTCTGAAAAATTGTGTGCGTCCGTCTTTGTAGTCCGTAGTCAATAGGAGTTCTTCTCTTTCTCTATTTTCTTGTTATGGGACATTCATCCTCCGCTGTTGCCATTTCTTATATAAAGTAGTGTAAAGTTCTTACTTATATCTGTCAGTAAACTCGCCATGAAAGCTCTAAAACATACCGGTGTAGTGAGTTTACATTATTCACCCAAGGAACCTTAGTTATTAGAGATTTCCTGCGTTGTTGTTGCACTAGTGAGCCACGGATGAGGAGATGCTGCTCCGTTATTGATTTAAGTAAAGTCTGAATGTCATTAAAACAGTTAGCTCCATCTTTTGACACTTCTTCCACCCCCGTCCTTGCACGCTACACCGCTACAACAAATATGACGGAGAAAAGACTCGTAAATAAGCCACGTAAATAAGACCGCCCACAAAACGGCGCATCTCGACTGTCAGAAAGCGGCTTGAAGATGATCTGTAAAACATAATCTATGCAACATTTTGACCAAATAACCACCATTACATGTTATGTAGACCACAAGGAAGTGTTTTACATTTAGAAAAAATATATATATAATATGACTCTTTTAATGCACCCTATAATCCGGTGCGCCTTGTGTATGAAAAAAAATCACAAATAGACCATTCACTCGCAGTGCGCCTTATAATCCGGTGCGCCTTATGGTCCGGAAAATACGGTAGGCTTTTAATCCGATCAAATGTGTCCATGTGCGCATAGCTATTCTGGCACTAAAATTGCATTAATCTCCAAATACTGGGCTCTTTTTTAATTTGATTTGAAATCAATCCAAATATAATCCAAATTCAAAAGTGTGATTTTTTTTTTAAATGTACCATTTGACAGTATTAGTTTTTTTGTATTACCCGGGCTACTTTTCTGCCCTTGCCTGTCATCTCTGCATCCTGGGGTCCAGTAATAGTGAAGACTTTCGAGGGTTTAAACACACCAAGCGGAGCAATTCTCAATGGACTTGGTGTCCTTTCTCTGTCTCCAGCTTTCTTTCTTTCTTTTTTTTGTTGTTTTTTTCACTTCCGCAGCTGCTCGAGTTTTTTTTTAGTTTTTTTCCCCCTTGTTTCCCAAAGACAGGCTTGACAAGTGATGTGGACACTTTAAAAGTGCCCGTCAGTGTGAATGTGTTTGTCTATACGTGTTACCATCTATCACTGTGCACTCTCACTCGGTTGCTTGCAAGGTGGCCAAAGCTCACCACCAACTAAAAAGGAAAAAAAATAAAAAAATAAAAATGACTTCACTACAATAATCAGCACACAGGCCGCTGGAGACGTCCGCCCGGGGCTAACTGGGATTACATTCAATAGAAAGAGTGTCAGACATGGGAAGATAACCCGTGGTGGTGTAAACTTGGGATTAGGTTGAACAGTGTAAACATTTCATGTAGCATGATGTTTACTGCGGTTGTCAGGAATACAGTGGCAGTGTCAAAGTTCACTTAGTATGGATCACTTTATATTGTTGTATCATGAAGGAACTCCACTGGCCTTCAGTGATGCCAACATTGACTGGACTAGCACTTTAATATCATGTCCACTAGGGTTGTACGGTATACCGGTACTAATGAATCAACAACGGTACTATACTGTTAGAAAGTACCTTTCCCCATTTTGTACCTTTTTTTTTTTTAAAAACAGGCATGAGATTGCTGGTTTTACGAGCAGTGGAGCATGTTCGGCAGCGCACAATCAAAGAGTACTTACAAGCAGACGCGGTGTGTAGACAGAAAAGGGAGAACAGATGCATTTTGGCCTAAAAATTAACACTGAAATGCCCACAGGAAGAGGTGCTTTAACCTCTTAAGGCCCAGGCTGTTTGTTTACATGCTTTTTTTTATTTCTCTTTGCTATTTGGGCTTGTTGGACCCTAATTAGAATAAAAACTAAAAGTCATCTTTTTATATGATGTACTTAGTCCATAAGTACACAAATGTGTACTGCACGTGTAGTGACATGCTAATTTTTATTTTTACACTTTTTTTTTCCAAATTCCATGATATGTTGTACTCTTCTGACACCACCAGATGGCAGTATAAGTGTCCAAATAAGCGGCCATAAAACCCAAATTTAGAAGTGTACACAATTTTGGAAATAAGAGCTAAAAGGTGCTGTCCACGCATGTGGCCACTAAGGCCTTTAGAGGTTAAGACATGGCTAGTGTTGCGTCAACCCAGTTCTTCTTCCCAGGGAATCTAAGTTACTGGTCAATCCCAAGTTCTTTTGATGACATATATGCTGAGTAAGAAGGACCATCAAGACAGAATTGGAATATTTTCAAGTTTATACCAAAGCTTTAGGAGATCAACTTCATCAATACATTCATATCGGCTGCTCTAGTTGATCTGGCATTCCAAGGGAAAAACACACTCTTTTCACACAAAAGAAAGCCCCCATCTTTCCCCCTCTCAACACTGATAAGAAACCAATGGAGGAGGTTTTCACATTCCAAGGTTGAGACATAAAAAAGACAATCTGAAGACAAAGAGAGACTGGTAGAATAAACAAAGGAAAAGTACTAGCTACTCTAAACATGGCTATGTAAAAAGAAATAACTCTTAAACCTATCTGCTTCCTTCCACGCTAGCTAGCTAGCAGCTAACATCCATCCGCAGTGTTTTAGCTACTTCTAAATCACTAATCCTGGTCTCCATGGCGACAAATAAAGTAAGTTTCTTACAAGTATCATCCCTGCAGGACGAGGAATAGCTAAACATGCTTCACTGCACACCGTAGCTCACCTGAATGTAAACAAATGCCATGGGTGGATCTACACCTGACATCCACTGTAATGATACCAAGTACGATACTACTACGATTACATCGATATTTTTTTAAAACTTTAAAACAAATTCATATTCAATCAATCAATCAAAGTGTATTTATATAGCCCTTAATCACTAGTGTCTCAAAGGGCTGCACAAGCCACAATGACATTGGCTCAGATCCCACATAAAATATAAAGTGCACCCCCCCCCATTTGTCACATTTCATGTGTTGGGTAAACCGTGACGAACGGGGCCATATGAATCCCCTTCCTACTGCACTGCACGTCCTACAAAATATAAAAGTGCTGTACCTTGACACGACTTTACACGTCGAGAGGTTAGTTTGGAGTGTTTCATTGTTTTTGCAGTATTGTATGTACCTTTCCTGTGATGCCTGTGAGAATCCTGCGTGTGTTATATTATGTTTATAAACTCAGGAAACATTTTGACAGAAGTGTTGAAACAGAAAGCAGGCAGATATTTACAGGATCTACACCTGACATCCACTGTAATGATACCAAGTACAGGAGCGTATCTAGTCGATACTACTTCGATTACATAGATTTTTTTTTTCATTTTTTAAAAATTCATATTATGTTTATAAAATCAGGAAATGTTTCCCTGGACATATGAGGACTTTGAATATGACCAATGTATGATCCTGTACATACTTGGTATCGAATCGATACCTAAATGTGTGCTATCATCCAAAACTAATGTAAAGCATCCAAACAACAGAAGAATAAGCGATTATTACATTTTAACAGAAGTGTTGAAACAGAAAGCAGGCAGATATTAACAGGATCTACACCTGACATCCCCTGCAATGATATCAAGTACAAGAGCGTGTCTAGTGGATACTACTACGATTACATCTATATGTTTTTTTTTCCTTTTTTTAAAATTCATATTACCGTATGTTTATAAACTCAGGAAATACGTCCCTGGACACGAGGACTTTGAATATGACCAATGTATGAGCCTGTAACTACTTGGTATCGGATCGATACCTAAATTTGTGGTATCATCCAAAACTAATGTAAAGTATTCAAACAACAGAAGAATAAGTGATTATTACATTTTAACAGAAGTGTAGATAGAACATATTGAAACAGAAAGTAAGAGTAAATGAACAAGTTGATTAATAATCCATTTTCTATTGCTTGTCCCTCATAATTTTGACAAAATAATAGAATGGAAAATGACACAATATGTTACTGCGTATGCTTTTCCACCACTTGTGGCAGTAATGACAATCTCAAGGAGGCTGGAGCTCAAGCCATAGAAGTTTCTTCGGCGCAAAAAAATATGACTCAAGTGGGTGAAGCTGTATTTATTTTTGCACTTTTGTCTTATCGACTGTTTAGTTAAGAAGCATATTCGTTATTAAGCATGTTTGATTATTTTAGCATTGCACATTTATTTTTGTCAGTTGTTTATGAGTCCCTTCTTATGCAGGGCATTTGGTTAGTAATTATATTTCCAATCATATTTCCAATCAGTCTGACCTAAAAACGAGTAACGAGGAAAAACACGAGTGATGACGTCACGACTGTTCACGACAAATATAATTGTTCAGGACAAATTTTAATGTCAACATTTGTTGAACGTAATCGTTGAAAAAAACAAGCAATGATCAACAATCATATTAAGGACTAGCAGCATATTAATGTATTTACAGTTGTACTTTGTTTTTCATATGCCCACTTTTTTGTATGATTCAGTTTTTTCGTCATATTTTGTCTGTTAATGTACGACCAAACATGGCATGGAACACACTAGTCCGTCTGGCCCCATAACATCCGCACAATCAAGCACCCAGACAAAGAACGCCAAGCTTTGATGACTTAGTCTCTCTGCTTTTTTTAATTTTTTTTTTTTATTGACTTCGGCTGCAAAATAAGCCACCGCAGGGCCAAAGAAAATTGCAGTGCCAGCACTTTGACAAAGAAGGTGAGAAACACTATTAAATTTAAAATGAACTCGTAACAAAGTATGAAAGTGGCGTCTGTGGGGATCACCCCTCGTCTTAGCAGAGGTCTTCAAAAAGAGTTAAAAGTGATGTTAAATGTTAATTTATCCCTTTTGTCCTGTATATATATATATATATATATATATATATATATATATATATATATATATATATATATATATATATATATATATATATATATATATATATATATATATATATATATATATATATATATATATATATATATATATATATACACACATATATATACACACACACACACACACACACATACATACATACATACATACATACATACATACATACATATATATATATATATATATATATATATATATATATATATATATATATATATATATATATATATATATATATATATATATATATATATATATATATATATATATATATATATATATATATATATATATATATATACCTGAGGTGTTATGGATGCCCAGGATGCTTCTATAGCGGCTTTAGGCTCATTTGCATTATTGGGTCTGGTGTCTTTCAGCTTCTTCTTCACAATACCCCACAAATCTATGGGGTTCAGGTCAGGGGAGATGGCAGGCCAATCGAGGACAGTAATGCCATGGTCAGTACACCAGTTACTGGTGGTTTTTGGGCACTGTGGGCAGGTGCCAGATCATGCTGGAAAATGAAACCATCATCTCCATAGAGCTTTTCAACAGATGGAAGCATTTCAGTTGATGTGTAATGAATCCAGAATGTATGACATTTTTGTTTTGTTAATTGCATCACAGAAAATAACGGACTTCATCACAATATTCTAATTTTCTGAGACAGTCCTGTACATCAATCAATCACTCAATGTTTATTTATATAGCCTTAAATAACAAGTGTCTCAAAGGGCTGCACAAGCCACAACGACATCCTCGGTTCAGAGCCCACATACGGGCAAGGAAAAAGTCAAAACCCAGTAGGATGTCCAGTTCTTAGTGGATCTAACATAATAGTGAGAGTCCAGTCCATAGTGGGAGAGGGGGGCAGAGGAGAAAAGAAAAGAAACGGCAGATCAACTGGTCTAAAAAGGGGGTCTAGTTAAAGGCTAGAGTATACAAATGAGTTTTAAGATGGGACTTAAATGCTTCTACTGAGGTAGCATCTCTAACTGAGGGCATTCCATAGTACTGGAGCCCCAATAGAAAACGCTCTATAGCCCGCAGACTTTTTTGGGGCTCTGGGAATCACTATAAAGCCGGAGTTCTTATATACTGTACATCCGTCATGACAAAAAAAAATTCCCCTTTAAGGACACACTAACTGCGGCGCACATGTTGCCTTCAACAGCCGATTACCATGCCAGCTGAGACTTCCCGCTATGAAAGACTAATAAAAGGGAAAACATGATGGACTACCTCCCGAAGGCTGTCAACGCCGGCCACGCGCAAATCAATCACCCATCAGCGGTAACAAAAGTTGCGCGTAACAAACCAGAAGAGTCCGCGCGGCGTCTGCCGTCACAGATAAGAGAAGACTCCGGCTATAAAACAAACGGCATAACCTTCCCGCCTCGGTTGTTATCGCCGTGAGCGCGATAGTAGAAGTTAAGAAATGCAGGCAAAAGTACTGCGGCGGCAACGACAACAAAAACGCAGGTATAGCAAATGACCTTGGGAAGGCGGTGCAATAATCTGGCTCCCGGTGATGATTTGCGATCCTCTGGCGAGCTCCCGGCCTTTATGAGACCCTGTGTATGCCGCTTCCATCCCTCTTTTTCTAAATAGTTTACTGCCACTTGAACAATTGCATCCCCCCCCCCCCCCCCCCCTGCTTTGACTTGAAGATCCTCTACCAGCGAGCTACCAATGCATCCTCTGCCGGATGATCAAAGCAGCTTAAGAGAGAAAATAATCGAATACAATGAAGGGGGGGGGGGAGGGAATCAAACCCCCCACCCCCGCCGTGACAAAACGCCCGCTCCGTCCAAATATATTTGATGGCGGTTATTTTTAAACGGACCCTAATCCTCCGCTCCTCCTTCATTGTGGGTTAGATAATTATAGTAATCCGTCGGAGGAGAATTGAATTTTCCCGGCAGCGCGACGGAGGTGTTGGCTCATGTAATAGACGTATGGAACGGGGAAATTGTAAGCGGGAGCCCGGCGCATTGTTTAAGATCTACCGTTCCAACTTTGAGATGCTAATTAGTACGAGGAAAGCTTATGATGTGACGACAAGCACAGAATTGAGACGGAGTCCACTGAACTGCACTTTGTTCCGGAGCAGAGGAAGCTTCAATTAAACATCTCCGTCTTTATCTTCCTTTTTGAAATAGTCCTCGGGTTTAAGGGTACTGTACGGGGTGTTCTTGCCCTCCCCTTGAGCAACGCGGCGGCTCCCTGCTGACTCCGCCAGTATCGCTGCGTGTGAAGATGACCCTCTGCGACTTCCCTCGAGAAGGCAAGTGTAAAGATAAATTCTCCACAGGGGTCAATAAGAGAAACCACATCCTTGGCACCTATTTAAGCCCCCCTTGCGGGATTGGAAATGTATAGTTAAGCAAAGTACAGTTTCTCTGCCATCATAGAGCATTTACTGTTTGGTTGACAACCTTTACTTTTCAAACAATTGTTGCCCCATTTTCCACGAAAGACAAATAGTCCTAAGCCGCAAAACATAACACAGCTTTTGAACTGTTACAGAATACAAACAGAAGTGCAGTGTTGTGTAAATGGTAAATAAAAACAGAATACCATGATTTGCAAATCCTTTTCAACCCATATTCAATCAAACAGACTTTTTGCAAATATTAGCTCATTTGGGGATTCAAAATAAGCTGGCACAAGTGGCAAAAAAGACTGAGATAGTTGAGGAATGCTCATGAAACCCTTATTTGGAACACCCCACAGGTGAACAGGCTAGTTGGGAACAGGTGGGTGCCATGATTGGGTATAAAAGCAGCTTCCATGAAATGCTCAGTCATTCACAAACAAGGATGGGGCGAGGGTCACCACTTTGTGAACAAATGCGTGAGCAAATTGTCCGACAGTTTAAGAACAACATTTCTCAACGAGCTATTGCAAGGAATTTAGGGATTTCACCATCGAAGGTCCATAATATCATCAAAAGGTTCAGAGAATCTGGAGAAATAATTGCACGTAAACGCTGATATTATGGACCTTCGATCCCTCAGGCGATACTGCATCAAAAAGCGACATCAGCGTGTAAAGGATATCACCACATGGGCTCAGGAACACTTTAGGGTCACTGTCAGTAACTACAGTTTGTCGCGACATCTGTACATGCAAGTTAAAACTCTACTATGCAAAGCAAAAGCCATTTATCAACAACACCCACTGGGCCCGAGCTTGACCTTTCCCAGCTGCACTCGGGCGAAAGGTAGAGTACATTATTTCTTCAGGTTATATTATTTATTTACTTATTTATTTGTTATGCTCTGTTAATTAATTTCTGAAAATTCTGAATCGATTTAATCAAAAACAATAAGAATCGCAATTCGGATGTGCATTTTTTTAGTTGCCAGAAGT
This sequence comes from Entelurus aequoreus, assembly GCF_033978785.1. Classification (NCBI taxonomy): domain Eukaryota; kingdom Metazoa; phylum Chordata; class Actinopteri; order Syngnathiformes; family Syngnathidae; genus Entelurus; species Entelurus aequoreus. The sequence continues at coordinate 79,837,340 of NC_084732.1, read as the reverse complement.
AAATTTGTTTGTATTTATGTATTTATTTATTTTTAAAGTCCTTGCACTGGAGTGATTTTTGTAACTTTTAGGGATCAATGATTATAACTGAGTATAGTTTTGGTTATAGGCCTTTTTGTGAAAGATATCACTATGATTTAATCTAAAGTTGAAAATATCAAATGCATATCTATACATTTCAAGTCAGTATAGACCCAATTAGTAATAATAAATTCATTAATTTCTCTGCTCTATAATATACAATTTGGTCAGGGCACAAACTGTTTTGGATAACGACAGATATCATTTCACATCATGATAAATATTCACTGATATTTTGAGCCAGTTGAAGAAACTGTATAAGCAAACGGTGCTCCCTTTGGACATTCACTATTTTAATGATTGTTAAATGCACTTATTTATTTTTGAAAAGGCAGCAAACACATTTGATTGACTGACACACAGCAACAATCACTAACATCGTGACATAAACAGGAAGCCCGTTTTGCAAACTGAAAATGTGTTTGTGTAGCTGTCAAGGGTTGTAAGCCTTGTTGCGTAACTGATGTTATTTTACAGTAAACAACTCAACTCTCTTAGGGTAAATTGTATAATCGTCTGATGCGGTTGAGCTTTTAAGTTTTTAAATGCAGTTTACTTTTGCGTATGCCACAGGTAACATAATTATACCTAAAGTGTGCACTTATAGTCTCACAGGTGCATGCATCGAGGCTTTTGTGGAGGCAGAAAGCAAAAATGGATGTTTATTTTCTCCCCCCAAGTTAGGTCGACTATTATGGGTGAAGCCCAATAGCATTTTTCTTACATTTCATCGTGGATATATATTTTGGAGAGCCAACATATTGAAGTACTGAAACTAGTGATGTTCCGATCCCGACCATCCGGGCTGATATTTCCCTTCTTTACCAAATCTTTACCGTAGCTATGTTCCTGTCACTAGGTTTCCATGCACTTAATTAGTCTGATTTCTCAAATAGTTCATTTTTTGGTATTTTCACACCTACGTGTCCATGCGCACTCTCTAATGGGACTATTGGTCATATGGGGGAGCGCTTGGGTACTGTGGCCAAACAGCTCAATTTTTGTTTCATCTGACATCACATGGACAAAGATAAGACTTTCTGGAGGAAAGTTCTGTGGTTAGATGAAACAAAAATTGATCTGTTTGGCCACAAAACCCAGCAATATGTTTGGAGGAGAAAATGTGATGCCTTTAATCCCAGGAACACCATGACTACCGTCAAGCATGGTGGTGGTAGTATTATGCTTTGGGCCTGTTTTGCTGCCAATGGAACTGGTGCTTTACAGAGAGTAAATGGGACAATGAAAAGGGAGGATTACCTCCAAATTCTTCAGGACAACCTAAAATCATCAACCCGGAAGTTGGGTCTTGGGCGCAGTTGGGCGTTCCAACAGGACAGTGACCCCAAACACACGTCGAAAGTGGTAAAGGAATGGCTAAATCAGGCTAGAATTAAGGTTTTAGAATGGCCTTCCCAAAGTCCTGAGTTAAACGTGTGGACAATGCTGAAGAAACAAGTCCATGTCAGAAAACCAACACATTTAGCTGAGCTGCACCATTTTGTCAAGAGGAGTGGTCAAAAATTCAACCAGAAGCTTGCCAGAAGCTTGTGGATGGCTACCAAAATCGCCTTATTGCAGTGAAACTTGCCAAGGGACATGTAACCAAATATTAACATTGCTGTATGTATACTTTTGACCCAGCAGATTTGATCACATTTTCAGTAGACCCATATTCAATTCATAAAAGAACCAAACTTCATGAAAGTTTTTTGTGACCAACAAGTATGTGCTCCAATCACTCTATCACAAAAAAATAAGTAGAAATTATTAGAAAGTCAAGACAGTCATGACATTATGTTCTTTACAAGTGTATGTACATTTTTGACCACGACTGTACATGTAAATAAAGAATGTGGGATTTACAATATTAACTATGACTGATAAAACACTGTATATTGACAACATCTGAACGTCACACCCCCTCTTGATCGACATTTTACAATCAAGCCAAACGCAACAAAAATGCAACAAACACAGCAAAATAGGAACGTGAAGGGTAAAAAAAACAAAAAAAAACACCTACAATTTGATACATCTGATGCATCACTACGCTTTAGAACTTTCTTGTAAAAATCTGTGACTTAGATTACCATAGTAACTAGTATATCATGCAAAAGTGCAGCATCCAACCATTGAAATACTTTGTATAGTTCAAGACTTACGGTCATGTGAAAACATCACTGCACATCATAATGGCAGCTACAGTCCATCTTAAAGATATAAAACAATTATTTGGGAGTGTCCGGCGGGCCAGATTGAAAAGCTTCATGGCCCCGGGCCTTAATTTGCCCAGACATGCTGTAGATTGATGGAAGGAGTTTAAAATCTGAAGGAAAAGACTGATACTGTTCTAGAGGAAGGTTGCTATTGTTCTGGACTATCTTGCCTGTTGTGTAGAAAGTGAGTCAGTTGCCTTGCACAAATGCAGCGTGAAGAGGTTTGTGTATGATTTATTATTCGCCTTTAATATTCCTGCTTCATTCTATTTCACCCCAGTAAACTCACCAAAACGTCACCTTGGAGTTATTGAGTCTGTTTAGCTGATTGGGGAGCTGGCTTCCGCAGCTAGCGGGTCCATGACGATGACTTCTGTTTTGTTTGAGCAGCCGTTTTACTGCCGTGTTACAGACAAGGTTTAGAAAAAAATAAGGTACCGTATTTTCCGGATTATAAGGCGCACTGCCGATGAATGGTCTATTTTTGATCTTTTTTCATATAAAGGGCGCACCGGATTGTAGGGCGCATTAAAGGAGTCACATTGTTATTTTTTTTTTCTAAATGGAAAACACTTCCTTGTGGTCTACATAACATGTAATGGTGGTTCTTTGGTCAAAATGTCGCATGGATTATGTTTTACAGATCATCTTCAAGCCGCTTTCTGACAGTCGCTTCCGGATGTGCCGTTTTGTGGGCGGTCTGATTTACGTGACTCACCTTCGACAGCGTCTTCTCCCCGTCATCTTTGTTGTAGCGGTGTAGCGTGCAAGGACGGGGGTGGAAGAAGTGTCAAAAGATGGAGCTAACTGTTTTAATGACATTCAGACTTTACTTAAATCAATAACGGAGCAGCATCTACACATCCGGAAACAATGTGTCCCGTGAAATAACGTCCGACCGGAACTCTCTATTAACTAAAGTTCCTTGGGTGAATAATGTAAACTCACTACACCGGTTTGTTTTAGCGCTTTCATGGTGTGTTTACTGACAGATATAAGTAAGAACTTTACACTACTTTATATTAGAAATGGCAACAGCGGAGGATGAATGCCACACAACAAGAACATAGAGAAAAAGAAGAAGCTTATCGACTACGGTGCAATTTTTCAGGACTTATGCAGATCCCAAATAAAGATCAGCAGGTACCAGAAGGTAAGAAAAGTTGTTTTTGCATAATATTGCGAAACAAAACGCCAGATAATATCTCTTACCTTATACACACACCATAATGTATGTTGACGCACATCAAACGGTGCAGCCTACACTTATCTATTATATTTGACTGCCATCTACTGGTCACACTTATCATTACACCATGTACCGCATAACATTGCGGTACATGGTGGGTAAGCTCAACCAAACTTATTCCTTACATTAGGCGCACAGGGTTACAAAGCGCTCTGTCGAGTTTTGAGGGGAAAAAAAGGATTTTAGGTGCGCCTTATAGTTCGGAATACACATTTACAGAATATTTCTGTGTAAATGACTAATTTCAAAACGTATATATCTGCGGCTTATATGTGTGGCTAATGTATGGAAAAATATTTTTTCCCCTAAAAGTTTGTGGTTGCGGCTTATGTAGTATGTGTGCTCTGTAGTCCGGAAAATACGGTAAATAGTTGGGGTTTTGGCACCAGCCGTACTTGCCAACCCTCCCGATTTTCCCGGAAACTCCCGAATTTCAGTGCCCCTCCCGATAATCTCCCGGGGCAACCATTCTCCCGAATATTTTGGAAAACCTTGTTTTTGATTGATTGATTGAAACTTGTATTAGTAGATTGCACAGTACAGTACATATTCCGTACAATTGACCACTAAATGGTATCACGCGAATACGTTTTTCAACTTGTTTAAGTCGGGGTCCACGTTAATCAATTCATGGTAAAGTTACATTGTTTAATGCATCCAGTGGGGCAGTCCCATGTTGGCATTTTTTTCCATAACTTGAGTTGATTTATTTTGGAAAACCTTGTTACATTGTTTAATGCATCCAGCGGGGCATCACGACAAAATTAGGCATAATAATGTGTTAATTCCACGACTGTGTATATCGGTATCGGCTGGTATCGGAATCGGTAATTCAGAGTTGGACAATATCGGATATCGGCAAAAAAGCCGTTATCGGACATCTCTAATTTTGAGGGACGGCATGGCAATAGATCACAAAAATGACCAATGGAAGAATGTTGGACATAACAAGAATATTCTTTATAATCAACCAACGTAATCCTATTTAGTGCACAACACCGCGCTGTTTTGACATTGCGGTGTGAACAATCGTGCGAGACCCAAGCCTTAAAAGCCTACTGAAATGATTTTTTTTTATTTAAAAAGGGGATAGCAGATCCATTCTATGTGTCATACTTGATCATTTCACGATATTGCCATATTTTTGCTGAAAGGATTTAGTAGAGAATATCGACGATAAAGTTCGCAACTTTTGGTCGCTGATAAAAAAAAGCCTTGCCTGTACCGGAAGTAGCGTGACGTCACAGGTTGAAGGGCTCCTCACATTTCCCCATTGTTTACACCAGCAGCGAGAGCGATTCGGACCGAGAAAGCGACGATTACCCCATTAATTTGAGCCAGGATGAAAGATTCGTGGATGAGGACGTGAGAGTGAAGGAATAGAGTGCAGTGCACGACGTATCTTTTTTCGCTCTGACCGTAACTTAGGTACAAGGGCGCATTGGATTCCACACTTTCTCCTTTTTCTATTGTGGATCACGGATTTGTATTTTAAACCACCTCCGATACTATATCCTCTTGAAAATGAGAGTCGAGAACGCGAAATCTACATTCACAGTGACTTTTATCTCCACGACAATACATCGGCGAAGCACTTTAGCTACGGAGCTAATGTGATAGCATCGGGCTTAACTGCAGATAGAAACAAAAGAAATAAACCCCTGACTGGAAGGATAGACAGAAAATCAACAATACTATTAAACCATGGACCTGTAACTACAAGGTTAATGCTTTCCAGCCTGGCAAAGCTTAACAATGCTGTTGCTAACAACGCCATTGAAGCTAACTTAGCTACGGGACCTCACAGAGCTATGCTAAAAACATTAGCTATCCACCTACGCCAGCCAGCCCTCATCTGCTCATCAACACCCGTGCTCACCTGCGTTCCAGCGATCGACGGAGCGACGAAGGACTTCAACCGATCATCGGTGCGGTCGGCGGCTAGCGTCGGATAGCGCGTCTGCTATCCAAGTCAAAGTCCTCCTGGTTGTGTTGCTGCAGCCAGCCGCTAATACACCGATCCCACCTACAACTTTCTTCTTTGCAGTCTTCATTGTTCATTAAACAAATTGCAAAAGATTCACCAACACAGATGTCCAGAATACTGTGGAATTTTGCGATGAAAACAGAGCTTTTTGTATTGGATTCAATGGTGTCCGAATACTTCCGGTTCAACCATTGACGTCACGCGCATACGTCATCATACATAGACGTTTCCAACCGGAAGTTTCGCGGGAAATTTAAAATTGCACTTTATAAGTTAACCCGGCCGTATTTGGCATGTGTTGCAATGTTAAGATTTCATCATTGATATATAAACTATCAGACTGCGTGGTCGGTAGTAGTGGGTTTCAGTAGGCCTTTAAATTGTCATTCTGAATGCTGCAAAGACGTCCTAATTCCAGGGGTGTCGGCAGCATATGACAAGCGCTAAAGACTGCGGCACATGCTATATGGTGACATCTTCTGGCAGTATTTTCTCACCCCCCGTCCCCGTGTGCACGCCAACGCCCCAGAGACCAACCTCTTCCATTCAGTCAATTTGCAAACTGGAATAACTTGACAAGAATAGCTGTGACTGAGCACGGCGAGAGCCCTCGGCGCTTTGCAGGGAGAGGCGCTCTGCCAAGACCGGGCCATTGACGCTTCGTGGCGATTGTGTCGTCTTGCGTGCGACGCTATTGAATGACTGCGTCTCAGCCTTTTAGAGCCACTACCATTGCAGCACGAGGACACCACACCTGCTGTTTGTTCCGAGTACGTCTAAAATTAAAAATGCATTTAGGACCGGAATTGTTACCTCGAGTGAATAAACCCCGCGGGAAAACGTCACGTCGACTGTCTGATCAAAAGTTATGAAGCAGGACCAGCAACGTGTTGCAATATATCAACATTGTTATTGTACCTCATCCCTACTTCCAGTTCCTGTCTACCGCGCTAAGCCTTCTGGGTGATGTGGTACACAAAAATGTACTTACTGGTTTACATATTTTAATTTAACCTTTATCCATCCAGGGCAGGGGGTGTCAACCCAAAATGTGGAAAGAGCCACATCGGACCAAAAATACACCCCAAAAAAATCTGTCTGGAGCCGCAAAAAATTAAAAGTCTTATATAACAATGATGTAAGTGTCTTTATTAGATATATTAGCATACTATCAACATTACATTACTTTAAAAGTCTTATATAAGTGTTATAATGAAGGCAACACATGATGTAAGTGTCTATATTAGCTATAATAGCCTACTATCAAAATGACTTTAAAAGTCTCATATAAGGGTTATAATGAAGGCAACACATGATGTTATATTAGCCTACTATCAAAAGTACTTTAAAAGTCTTATATAAGGGTTAAAATGAAGGCAACACATAATGTAAGTGTCTATATTAGCTATATTAGCCTACTATCAAAATGACTTTAAAAGTCTTACATAAGTGCTATAATGAAGGCAACACATGATGTAACTGTCTGTATCTTTATTAGATATATTAGCCTACTATCAAAAGTACTTTGAAAGTCTTATATATGTGTTATAATGAAGGCAACACTTCATGTGGGTGTCTATATTAGCTATATGAGCCTACTATCAAAATGACTTTAAAAGTCTTATATAAGTGTTATAATGAAGGCAACACGTGGTGTAAGTGTCTATATTAGCTATATTAGCCTACTATCAAAATGACTTTAAAGTCTTATATAAGGGTTATAATGAAGGCAACCCATGATGTAAGTGTCTATATTAGCTATATTAGCCTACTATCAAAATTACTTTAAAAAGTCTTATATAAGGGTTATAATGAAGGCAACACATGATGTAACTATCTTTATTAGATATATTAGCCTACTATCAAAATGACTTTAAAAGTCTTATATATGTGTTATAATGAAGGCAACACTTGATGTAAGTGTCTATATTAGCTATATTAGCCTACTATCAAAATTACTTTAAAAAGTCTTATATAAGGGTTATAATGAAGGCAACACATGATGTAACTGTCTTTATTAGATATATTAGCCTACTATCAAAATGACTTTAAAAGTCTTATATATGTGTTATAATGAAGGCAACACTTGATGTAAGTGTCTATATTAGCTATATTAGCCTACTATCAAAATTACTTTAAAAGTCTTATATCAGTGTTATAATGAAGGCAACACATGATGTAAATGTCTATATTAGCCTACTATCAAAATGACTACTATCAAAATGACTTTACAGTATTTGTTTTCCTTTTTTTTTGGTAGAAATTCTGTTCTTGTTAAGATTAAGGTTAAAAGGACCACTTAAAACATGGATAAAAAATTCATAAAATCCCAAATGTATTCAATATTTTAAAAAATAAATACGCCTCCAAAAATCACAACTCTTGCCGCAACTTTTGGAAAAGGCTGCCAGACATTTTAGGCCACAACTATCACAAATAAAGCATCCTAAAGTAGCCCAAAACTGATTAACCCCTAAAAGCCCCGGTGCGCCAAATGGTCCAAAATATACACAATAGTAGGCTAATATAGCTAATATAGACACTTACATCATGTGTTGCCTTTTGGTTGCATTTCCGACCTTTTGCTCAACACTATTTCATTATTTCGGGAACATCCTGCACCCCTCTTGGGTCCAATTCCGTCCTTGTGGATACTTAACAAAAACGGACTAGAGTTAGAGTTGGGATAAAAACCTCAGCAATACCTACATTTTTGTCTTACAAAGACATAATCGTACCTAAAGTTTTCCCATAAGAAATAATGTAAATCCGACTAATATGTCACACCCAAAACTATTTACACAAATCATTTTAAAGCATTTATAGTTTTATATGTAAAACATGAATAACATAAATACATATAAATGACTGTGTTCGGTATAAGATGAGTAAAACATCGATACAGTATTTGTTTTCCTCTTTTTTGTTGAAATTCTGTTCTTTTTTAGTTAAAAGGATCACTTAAAATATTGATAACTAATTCATAAAATCCCAAATTCATTCAATGTTTTAGACAAAAAAGCTTCCAAACATCGAAACTCTTGCCGAAACCTTCTGAAAAGGCTGCCAGACTTAACTAAAGGTCCCAAAGTACCCCAAAACGGATTAACCCCTAAAAGCCCCGGTGCGTCAAATGGTCCAAAATATACACAAATGTCCCTTTTGGTTGCATTTCGGACTATTTAGTTATTTTGGGAACTTCCTGCACCCCTCCAGGGTCCAATTCCGACCTTGTGGATACTTAAAAAAACGTTTTTTTTGATAACAACTCGGTTTTTGTCCAACAAAGACCGAATCGTTAATAATATAAATCCAACTAATCCCTTCTAGACACCTGAAAATATTTACACAAAACACATTTTAAAGCATTTATAGTTTTATATGTAAAACATAATAAATATAAATACATAAAAATGACTAATGAATTGGACAAATTAATCATTTAACATTTTTGGGCAATGAGCAGAGGGAGAGAAGCATAGTGTTTCTCACATTCTTTATAAAAGTGCTAGCACTCACTACTTTCTTTGGCCCCGTGGTGGCTTATTTTGCAGTCGTATTAAATAACAAAAATCACAGAGACTCGGGCTGTAATTGTGTTCGTTCGCAAGGAAATATGGAGTCAAAGGAAAAATTCCGGGTGCAGGCACTTTTTGTAACGCTCTGTTTTGATCATGAGTTGCATTTTCATCCCAATATAAAATCTATCTAATAATCAATATGGGTGGAGGAGGGTCAGTATGTTGCACCCATCCTGGGAAAAGGAAAGCAACAGAATGGTTTAGTGACACCCATCAAGTGATAATTCAATTCCTAATCAGATATTACCTTATGCTGCTTCCATTATGTTAATTGCATGCGCTAAATAATCGTCCAGAGACCTCCATGTTGGAATGCTCTCTGCTGAGGCACTGCCGGCTCGCTGCAAAGGGATTAAGAGGAGATGAGGGCGCACTTGGTATTCGTGTCACTTGTTTAGCCCACCGCTTTGAGTGTAGGTGCAAAGCAGCCGAGGAAGTCTCGGTGAGTGGTCGCACAAACATGGATTTACTCTCTGACTGCCATTGCTGGGATTTGGGGATTAAAGAAAAAAATATTACAATTTACTCCCATGTGGCTGCGGTGCATCACCTCCATCGTGGCACTGCAGGCTGGTATCATGCAATAATAATAGAAATACATGCGAAAAGTGGTGTTCTATAAATAGTAAATAACCCCCATATTTGTAGGTCGTCGGGTCGCCTTAGGGCCGCGCATTAGAAAATCAAAGGATTCGGGGGCCATTTGTATACATTTCATTTTCCAAGAAACAAAAAAAAGTAGTTACTGTATGTCAGATTCGTTTTTGATAGCGGTGCACGATAAATACCAAACATATAATTACCAGTAAATTATGACGTCGTACAGATAAATCCGATAACATAAAGACATTGCTCTGATGAAGCGAAATTACCCATTGCTGCACTGCGAAAAGTCAGTGTTCAAAAACAAGAAAAAAAAATACAAAAATGAGGGGTATTTTATTTGAACTAAGCAAAATTATCTGCCAATAGAACAAGAAAATTCTGCTTGTCAAGACTTTCCAAAACAAGTAAAATTAGCTAACCTCAATGAACCCAAAATACCTTAAAATAAGTATATTCTCACTAATAACAAGTGCACTTTTCTTGGTAGAAAAAAAAAGAGACCTTTTTGCTCAATATGTTGAAAAATATTCTTAAATTAAGTAAATGCTAGTGCCATTATCTTGACGTAATGATATGCATACATGATGATCTTTTTTTTCTATGCTTAAAGTAAGAAATTATTACTTAAAAAAAATAGTTTTATACTTGTGAGTGTTGATGACACAGCTTTGCAACAGTTGATATTCTAGTTTAAAGCATGTTTTACTCAATATAGGTCATCGAATCTCAGCAACAAGCTGTAATATCTTACTGAGATCATTTAGGACAGGGGTCGGCAACCCAAAATGTTGAAAGAGCCATATTGGAGCAAAAATACAAAAACAAATCTGTCTGGAGCCACAACAAATTAAAAGCCATATTACATACAGATAGTTTGTCATGGGATATACATTGAATTGAGATGACTTAAAGGAAACTAAATGAGCTCAAATATAGCTACAGATGAGGCATAATGATGCAATATGTACATATAGCTAGCCTAAATAGCATGTTAGCATCGATTAGCTTGCAGTCATGCAGTGACCAAATATGTCTGATTAGCACTCCACACAGGTCAATAACATCAACAAAACTCTCCTTTTTGCATTCACGCACAACGTTAAAAGTGTTGCCTTTTATTATAACACTTATATAAGACTTTAAAGTCATTTTGATAGTAGGCTAATATAGTTAATATAGACACTTACATCATGTGTTGCCTTCATTGTAACACTTATATAAGACTTTCAAGTAATTTTGATAGTAAGCTAATATAGCTAATATAGACACTTACATCATGTGTTGCCTTTTATTATAACACTTATATAAGACTTTAAAGTCATTTTGATAGTAGGCTAATATAGCTAATATAGACACTTACACCATGTGTTGCCTTCATTATAACACGTATATAAGAATTTAAAGTCATTTTGATAGTAGGCTAATATAGACACTTACATCATGTGTTGCCTTCATTATAACACTTATATAAGACTTTAGTCATTTTGATAGTAGGCTAATATAGCTAATATAGACACTTACAACATGTGTTGCCTTCATTATAACACTTATATAAGAATTTTAAAGTCATTTTAATAGTAGACTAATATATATTACATACAGATAGTTTGTCATGGGATATACATTGAATTGAGATGACTTAAAGGAAACTAAATGAGCTCAAATATAGCTACAGGTGAGGCATAATGATGCAATATGTACATATAGCTAGCCTAAATAGCATGTTAGCATCGATTAGCTTGCAGTCATGCAGTGACCAAATATGTCTGATTAGCACTCCACACAAGTCAATAACATCAACAAAACTCACCTTTTTGCATTCACGCACAACGTTAAAAGTTTGGTGGACAAAATTAGACAGAAAAAGAGGTGGCATAAAACACGTCCTAGAAAGTCGGAGAAAGTTATATGGGGCAGGGCCGACATCCGGGCAACTGAGCTACATACGGGTTCTTCGAGCCATAGCAACCAGACTGGCGTTGAAAACAAACCGTTGCCATTACTCTTTAACCTGTCGACCTACGCTGATTAAACCCGTCATTCTGCCTCCAAAATGCCGAAAAACTGTGTTGTTTTTGGTTGTGCTAACCACAACCGGAAACAGGGAAAACAAAGGTCGTATTTTGTTCTGCCAAAGCGTGATAAAAGCCCACAGAGACGAGACAAATAGCTCGCAGCTTTACACCGGGAAAACGAGGACGGTTCTCACTGGAGTCCCCCAAAGTCCCTGGTCGTGTGTTCGGATCACTTCGTTTCTGGTAAATATAAGGAACAAAAATCCACATTCTTAACCACAACTTGGCTATACCGTCCGTGCTAACGTTGTACTTGTTGAATTTGTACCTTATAACGTTCGACAGCTGAAGTTGTTGTTGTACAAAAATAACATGCGGTATATACTATATAGTCTATAGCCTGTATAGGCTATTTTCGAAAACCGGTTTCGTTTAAATTTGAATCGGCTTTCTATAGATATGAAATAATATACCTGCTGCGCTTGTGAGGTAGACATATAGATTTCCAAATTCCATGTCCGGCCATTGTGTAGGATTATCAGTCCACGCATCTGCTGGAAGGCGGTAAGGGCAGTCGTTCAATCCAACTACAGAACATTTTAACTCGTATCTTAACCTAGCCTCACTGGAAAGACTATTTACATAATCATATGCCATTTAGAACAGTTTAAAATAGCGTGAAACCTCGTTAAATGCTTTTTCTGTCAATGCTGTGTTCGCTGTGAGCTGGTTTGTTTTCAACGAATTCAATATGGCGACCGGCTGCTAGGGGATTGGTAGGCGGAAGTGACGTAGGTCCGCCCTCGCCCATATATGGAAACAAACTAAGGTGAGTTCAAGGACCGCCAAAATTAGTAGGACAAAACGGCGCTCGCCAAATACTCGAATCAGTGAAGCATGTTTAATACAAACAGTGTGCTTTATAACAATAAGGGAGGTTTGTGTCATGTTTGTCCTCCTACAGAAACCATATTAAAACAAATTTTTATTTTTTTTTTCCCCCTCATCTTTTTCCATTTTTCATACATTTTTAAAAAAGCTTCAGAGAGCCACTAGGGCGGCGCTAAAGAGCCGTGGGTTGCCGACCCCTGATTTAGGACCAAAACCCTTAAAACAAGTAAAACACTCTAATATAAAATCTGCTTAGTGAGAAGAAGTATCTTATCAGACAGAAAATAAACAAATATCACCCTTATTTGAGATATTTAATCTTACTTAGATTTCAGTTTTTGCAGTGTGCTGCTCTAGATCAGTGTTTTTCAACCTTTTTTGAGCCAAGGCACATTTTTTTGCATTAAAAAAAAAATACGGAGGCACACCACCAGCAGAAAAGGTTAAAAAAAAAATGAAAGTCCACCCGGTTGTCGTGCCTTATTTTGAGTTTGTGTCACGTGAGGGTTGCAACTTACCGCGGGGTCGTTCCTCCCAGATGCAGACGGACAACTCCGGACGACAGCGTGAGGTAGGAGGTGGTTTATTGTCCATGTCAAGAAAACAAGAATAAACAGAAAAGCGGGCCGATAGCATGGGAAGCTATGGCGAAGCTTAGCGCAGGAACAAGAATCAAGAATCACAGGAATAACCAAAGGTAACTTGTTGCGTGACGAGCAACGCGAATAAATAGCTCTCTGATTAGTGGTCGATAGCAGGTGAGCGTACCGACCACTAACCCGAGGCAGGTGAACCCAATTAATCCCCATGGAAACCAAAACAATTCCAGAGGTGCACAAAACAGGAACTAAGGGAGTCCAAAACTAACAGAACATAACTAACCAAAACATGATGAGTTTGTTGTTGTTTCCTGTGTGCAGTGCTGTAGTTCCTGCCTTGCGCTCTTATTTTGGTGACTCTTCCTGTTTTGTTGGTGTTCTCCTGTAGCAGCTTCACGCCTTCCTTTGAGTGCTTTGATTGATTGACTTGAAACTTTTATTAGTAGATTGCACAGTACAGTACATATTCCGTACAATTGACCACTAAATGGTAACACCGGAATACGTTTTTCAACTTGTTTAAGTCGGAGTCCACGTTAACTAATTTGTGGCGCTATTCCCCGCACCTGCTTTGTTTTCGCAATCAAGACTATTTAAGTTGTGTGTACGCTATTCTTCTTTGTGGGGACATTGTTGATTGCCATGTCATGTACGGATGTACTTTGTGGACGCCGTCTCTGCTCCACACTCTGTAAGTTTTTGCTGTCGTCCAGCATTCTGTTTTTGTTTACTTTACAGCCAGTTCAGTTTTACTTTTGTTTTGCATAGCCATCCACCACCGCTGCTGCTCACTGCTCTCCTCACCTCCCAGGGGGTGATCAAGGGTGATGGGTCAAATGCAGAGAATAATTTCGCCACACCTCGTGTGTGTGTGACAATCATTGGTACTTTAACTTTAAATACTTGAGACCTCCGAATTCGGGAGATGAGGGGGGGGCGGCGGGGTTGGAGGGGATGGGGTTTGGTGGTAGCGGGGGGTGTATATTGTAGCGTCCCGGACGAGTTAGTGCTGCTAGGGATTCTGGGTATTTGTTCTGTTGTGTTTATGTGGTGTTACGGTGCGGATGTTCTCCCGAAAAGTGTGTGTCATTCTTGTTTGGTGTGTGTTCACAGTGTGGCGCATATTTGTAACAGTGTTAAAGTTGTTTATACGGTCACCCTCAGTGTGACCTGTATGGATGTTGACCAAGTATGCGTTGCATTCACTTATGTGTGTGTAAAAGCCGCATATAATATGTGACTGGGCCGGCACGCTGTTTGTATGGAGGAAAAGCGGACGTGACGAAAGGCAGTGCCTTTAAGGCACGCCCCCAATATTGTTGTCCGGGTGGAAATCAGGAGAAATTCGGGAGAATGGTTGCCCCGGGAGATTTTCGGGAGGGGCACTGAAATTCGGGAGTCTCCCGGGAAAATCGGGAGGGTGCCTTTTCCTAGAGGGACTTGCCTTTTGTTCATTTTTGGTTTAAGTGTGACATACCTTTCTACCTGCACGCAGCCTCCCGCTGTGCTCTGCATATCGGGATCACGACAAACCATCCTCGGCGCGTTCCGACTTCTACAAAGCAATGGACTACCTGCTGCCACCTACTGATATGAAGTATTACATGGTTACCCTACACAGCACAAGCACTAGACAACGGCACATTATTGTAATTATTGATTGGCGCCGCCATAGTGGCTCCCTGGACCTCGTTCAGAGATGTGTGAAAATGGAAAAAGATGAAGAAAAAAATCCATTTTTTGTTTTAATATATTTTCTGTAGGAGAACAAACATGACACAAACCTTCCGTTTTGTAATACTAATTTCAGCGATCCTTGAACTCGTCATAGTTTGTTTACATGTACAACTTTCTGCGATGCTGCCATTCTCTCATTTTGTCCACCAAACATTTTATGCTGTGCGTGAATGCACAAAGGTGAGCTTTGTTAGTTTTATTAATTTGCCGTAGTGCTTATCGGGCATATTTGGTCAATCTATGACCGCAAGCTAATCGATGCTAACACGCTAAATAGGCTAGCTGTATGTACATATTGCATCATTATGCCTCGTTTGTAGGTATATTTTAGCACATTAAATTTCCTTTACTTATGTCGACTGTGTATTTAATTTATATTTGCATGTCTCATGACACATTATCTGTATGTAAAATTGGCTGCATGTCTCATAGTTGTTTGTGTGCCATGTTGTTCCAGACCACAGCAAACTTTACCCAGCTTGCAAAGATTGTAATAAATCCATTAGAAGAAGACAGTCTGCCGTTTCCTCAAACTTGGCCACACACATCTATACCTTTGGCCATTCTGAGCCAATAATTTCCCGAAGTTATCTCATCCTGTGAGAAGTCTCCATTTTATTAATGATTTCCAATGTTGCAAAAATGTGTAGAATAAAAATTTAAAGACAACATTTCTGTCAACGAAGATTTGCGTCAACCTTTGATAGTAGGCTAATATAGCTAATATAGACACTTAAACCATGTGTTGCCTTCGTTATAACACTTATATAAGACTTTAAAGTCATTTTGATAGTAGGCTAATATAGCTAATATAGACACTTACAGCATGTGTTGCCTTCATTATAACACTTACATAAGACTTTAAAGTCATTTTGATAGTAGGCTAATATAGTTAATATAGACACTTACAACATGTGTTGCCTTCATTATAACTCTTATATAATAATTTTAAAGTCATTTTGATAGTAGGCTATTATAGCTAATATAAACACTTACATCATGTGTAGCCTTCATTATAACACTTACATAAGACTTTAAAGTCATATTAATAGTAGGCTAATATAGCTAATATAGACACTTACAACATGTGTTGACTTCATTATAACACTTATATAAGAATTTCAAAGTCATTTTGATAGTAGGCTAATACAGCTAATATAGACACTTAAACCATGTGTTGCCTTCATTATAACACGTATATAAGAATTTAAAGTCATTTTGATAGTAGGCTTATATAGACACTTACATCCTGTGTTGCCTTCATTATAACACTTATATAAGACTTTAGTCATTTTGATAGTCGGCTAATATAGCTAATATAGACACTTACATCATGTGTTGCCTTTATTATAACACTTATATAAGACTATCAAATTAATTTTGATAGTAGGCTAATATAGCTGATATAGACACTTGTATCATGTGTTGCCTTCATTATAACACTTATATAAGACTTTCAAATTAATTTTGATAGTAGGCTAATATAGCTAATATAGACACGTATATCATGTGTTGCCTTCATTATAACACTTATATAAGAATTTAAAGTCATTTTGATGGTAGGCTAACATAGCTAATATAGACACTTACATCATGTGTTGCCTTTTATTATAACACTTATATAAGACTTTAAAGTCATTTTGATAGTAGGCTAATATAGTTAATATAGACACTTACATCATGTGTTGCCTTCATTGTAACACTTATATAAGATTTTCAAGTAATTTTGATAGTAAGCTAATATAGCTAATATAGACACTTACATCATGTGTTGCCTTCATTATAACACGTATATAAGACTTTAAAGTCATTTTAATAGTAGGCTAATATAGCTATTATAGACACTTACAACATGTGTTGCCTTCATTATAACACTTATATAACAATTTCAAAGTCATTTTGATAGTAGGCTAATATAGCTAATATAGACACTTAAACCATGTGTTGCCTTCATTATAACATGTATATAAGACTTTAAAGTAATTTTGATAGTAGGCTAATATAGCTAATATAGACACGTACAACATGTGTTGACTTCATTATAACACTTATGTAAGAATTTCAAAGTCATTTTGATAGTAGGCTAATACAGCTAATATAGACACTTAAACCATGTGTTGCCTTAATTATAACACGTATATAAGAATTTAAAGTCATTTTGATAGTAGGCTTATATAGACACTTACATCCTGTGTTGCCTTCATTATAACACTTATATAAGACTTTAGTCATTTTGATAGTCGGCTAATATAGTTAATATAGACACTTACATCATGTGTTGCCTTTATTATAACACTTATATAAGACTATCAAATTAATTTTGATAGTAGGCTAATATAGCTGATATAGACACTTATATCATGTGTTGCCTTCATTATAACACTTATATAAGACTTTCAAATTAATTTTGACAGTAGGCTAATATAGCTAATATAGACACTTATATCATGTGTTGCCTTCATTATAACACTTATATAAGAATTTAAAGTCATTTTGATGGTAGGCTAACATAGCTAATATAGACACTTACATCATGTGTTGCCTTTTATTATAACACTTATATAAGACTTTAAAGTCATTTTGATAGTAGGCTGATATAGCTAATATAGACACTTACATCATGTGTTGCCTTTTATTATAACACTTATATAAGACTTTAAAGTCATTTTGATAGTAGGCTAATATAGTTAATATAGACACTTAGATCATGTGTTGCCTTCATTGTAACACTTATATAAGACTTTCAAGTAATTTTGATAGTAAGCTAATATAGCTAATATAGACACTTACATCATGTGTTGCCTTTTATTATAACACTTATATAAGACTTTAAAGTCATTTTGAGAGTAGGCTAATATAGCTAATATAGACACTTACACCATGTGTTGCCTTCATTATAACACTTATATAAGAATTTAAAGTCATTTTGATAGTAGGCTAATATAGACACTTACATCATGTGTTGCCTTCATTATAACACTTATATAAGACTTTCAAATTATTTTTGATAGTAGGCTAATATAGCTAATATAGACACTTAAACCATGTGTTGCCTTCATTATAACACTTATATAAGACTTTAAAGTCATTTTGATAGTAGGCTAATATAGCTAATATAGACACTTACAGCATGTGTTGCCTTCATTATAACACTTACATAAGACTTTAAAGTAATTTTGATAGTAGGCTAATATAGTTAATATAGACACTTACAACATGTGTTGCCTTCATTATAACTCTTATATAATAATTTTAAAGTCATTTTGATAGTAGGCTATTATAGCTAAAAAAACACTTACATCATGTGTTGCCTTCATTATAACACTTACATAAGACTTTAAAGTCATATTAATAGTAGGCTAATATAGCTAATATAGACACTTACAACATGTGTTGACTTCATTATAACACTTATATAAGAATTTCAAAGTCATTTTGATAGTAGGCTAATACAGCTAATATAGACACTTAAACCATGTGTTGCCTTCATTATAACACGTATATAAGAATTTAAAGTCATTTTGAGAGTAGGCTTATATAGACACTTACATCCTGTGTTGCCTTCATTATAACACTTATATAAGACTTTAGTCATTTTGATAGTCGGCTAATATAGCTAATATAGACACTTACATCATGTGTTGCCTTTATTATAACACTTATATAAGACTATCAAATTAATTTTGATAGTAGGCTAATATAGCTGATATAGACACTTATATCATGTGTTGCCTTCATTATAACACTTATATAAGACTTTCAAATTAATTTTGATAGTAGGCTAATATAGCTAATATAGACACGTATATCATGTGTTGCCTTCATTATAACACTTATATAAGAATTTAAAGTCATTTTGATGGTAGGCTAACATAGCTAATATAGACACTTACATCATGTGTTGCCTTTTATTATAACACTTATATAAGACTTTAAAGTCATTTTGATAGTAGGCTAATATAGTTAATATAGACACTTACATCATGTGTTGCCTTCATTGTAACACTTATATAAGACTTTCAAGTAATTTTGATAGTAAGCTAATATAGCTAATATAGACACTTACATCATGTGTTGCCTTCATTATAACACGTATATAAGACTTTAAAGTCATTTTAATAGTAGGCTAATATAGCTATTATAGACACTTACAACATGTGTTGCCTTCATTATAACACTTATATAAGAATTTCAAAGTCATTTTGATAGTAGGCTAATATAGCTAATATAGACACTTAAACCATGTGTTGCCTTCATTATAACATGTATATAAGACTTTAAAGTAATTTTGATAGTAGGCTAATATAGCTAATATAGACACGTACAACATGTGTTGACTTCATTATAACACTTATATAAGAATTTCAAAGTCATTTTGATAGTAGGCTTATATAGACACTTACATCCTGTGTTGCCTTCATTATAACACTTATATAAGACTTTAGTCATTTTGATAGTCGGCTAATATAGTTAATATAGACACTTACATCATGTGTTGCCTTTATTATAACACTTATATAAGACTATCAAATTAATTTTGATAGTAGGCTAATATAGCTGATATAGACACTTATATCATGTGTTGCCTTCATTATAACACTTATATAAGACTTTCAAATTAATTTTGATAGTAGGCTAATACAGCTAATATAGACACTTACACCTTGTGTTGCCTTCATTATAACACTTATGTAAGACTTTTAATTTTTTGCGGCTCCAGACATATTTTTGATGGTCCAATTTGGCTCTTTCAACATGTTGGGTTGCCGACCCCTGCTTTAGAAGAAATAGAACCGGCACAGATTAAAGCAAGGTGTCGCTTCATAGGTCATAGTGCTGTGTTTGCTTCACTGCTTGATGTACAGTAATACAACAATGTACTGTGACCGGTAATAAATGTGTGTTTTTGGTCCTTAATCCTCACAGACAATCGTCACTTTGACCATAATTACAAAGGGCACTTTGATCGCTCCCAATTGAAGTGCCTTTTTTAATCTAATCTCCTCCGTCGTGTCGACCGAAAGTGAAACCAGCCATCTCAAATTGGGATCGTTTTCATTATGATGACTATGCCACCTGGGAGAGCTTCTGCCCCCGGAGGGGACACGGCTGGGGTTGAACTCGGGTCAGAAGGTCAACTGTTGTACCTTCTTGCACATATTTCACCGTGAGGAGTTCCCTTTCCTAAAGCTCGGTGTAAAAGGCGAACAAAGCGTTATCTCGTTCATAGATTAGCAGAGGTATTTCTTTCCCGGGGCCCATGAACATGACAAATCGGGTGAAATATATCAAACTGCGACGGCAATTATGTCCGGTTTTGAGTGTAAAGTAGTGTTCTACTGGAGAACCTAAAACTCTTTTTTTAAATTGTTGCACAGGGACCTTGGGTCCAAACATTATTTAAATTTATATTTTACTGAGCGGGCACATGCCCAAAGCATCGTACCTGAAAATATCAAGAGTGTTTCATTTTAAGTACTTGCATAAAGTGTGCAAAAAGATACCAAATTAATTAATGATTAATTATTTATAATTAATATACAGTAATAATGAATAATATTGGTGTAATAATATAACAATGGATAATATAGTTTTTCCAGCATAAATGCAGTACAGATGTAATATATGCATAGAAACATATTATCGGTAGTACAATATTACAATAATAATGTGTATCAGTATAACACACTATAAAAAAAAAATTAAAAAAGCCCCTGGTAACTTCATATTGCTTGACATTATATTTACTGTGTTAACATCTATTAATTGGCATCGGATACGCGTTCATTCCGCTTGCCTTCTTTTATGGCTGCCACATGCCCTGAAATGCTCATGAGAGGAAATGACTGTGCCGGCGTTATGTTATTAACAATAAACAATAACGTTTTGGGTCATTTCACAGTGTTGTGTTCGAATGGCGGCGGTATAATCACCTCGGCGTATGCTACCTGTGGCATTGTGACGAGACTGAGGCGATGAAGCCTGGATTGAAATACAAAGCCCAAAAACCAGTGAAGTTGGCACGTTGTGTAATTCGTAAATAAAAACAGAATACAATGATTTGCAAATCCCTTTCAACCTATATTCAATTGAATAGACCGCTAAGATATTTAATGAAACTTTTTTTTTTTTTTTTTTTTTTCAAATAATCATTAACTTAGAATTTAATGGCAGC
The DNA here is from genome assembly GCF_033978785.1 of Entelurus aequoreus. Lineage (NCBI taxonomy): Eukaryota > Metazoa > Chordata > Actinopteri > Syngnathiformes > Syngnathidae > Entelurus > Entelurus aequoreus. Next base: position 79,816,200 of record NC_084732.1, on the reverse strand, counting down.
AACACATTGCAAAAAAAGTTGTCACAGGGGCATTTTTACCACTGTGTTACATGGCCTTTCCTTTTAACAACACTCAGTAAACGTATGGGAACTGAGGAAACCAATTTTTGGAGCTTTTCAGGTGGAATTATTTCCCAGAAGAAAGCCATCACTCCAAATTACTTTGTTCCAGAAGTTTTGAGGCTTGTCTATGTGCTGTTTGGCGTAATATAAGTGGGATACTTTGTGACATTTGCGCAGAAATGGCTTTTTTTCTGGTGACTCAACCATGCAGCCCATTCTTCTTCAAGTGCCTCCTTTATTGTGCATCTTGAAACAGCCACACCACCATTTTTCAGAGAGTCCTGTATTTCAGCTTAAGTTATTTGTGGATTTTTCTTTGCATCTCGAACAATTTTCCTGGCAGTTGTGGCTAAAATCTTTGCTGGTCTACCTGAATCCTTCATTTTCCACTTCTTAATCAGCGTTTGAACACTGCTGATTGGCATTCTCAATTCCTTGGATATCTTTTTATACCACTTTCCTGTTTTATGTAGTTCAATTACCTTTTCTTGCAGATCCTTTGACAATTATTTTGCCTTCCCCATGACTCAGAATCCAGAAACATCTGTGCAGCACTTGATGAAAGATGCAATGGTCTGTCAGAAGCCCAGAAACTCACTGACCTTTTGTACACACACATTAATTACAAACAAACATGTCACAGGTGAGGATTGGAACCTTGATTAGACATTCAAACCTGTTTGTGTCAACAATTGTGCATGTTATCAGATCAAAGTCACTGGGGAAAGTAAACTTTTGATCAGGGTCATTTGGGTACTTTCTTTTGTCATTTTGATTTAAAAAGAGTAAACACAGTTGTTTGCCAATAAATAGCTTCACACAACCATTAAGCATGAGTGGAAGAAAGGATTTTGTGTTATCATTCATATTCTCTGAATGGCCAAGAAAACATAAATTCTCCCAGGGTATGTAAACTTATGAGCACGACTGTATATATATACATATATATATATATATATATATATATATATATATATATATATATATATATATATATATATATATATATATATATATATATATATATATATATATATATATATATATATATATATATATATATATATATATACACTACCGTTCAAAAGTTTGGGGTCACATTGAAATGTCCTAATTTTTGAAGGAAAAGCACTGTACTTTTCAATGAAGATAACTTTAAACTAGTCTTAACTTTAAAGAAATACACTCTATACATTGCTAATGTGGTAAATGACTATTCTAGCTGCAAATGCCTGGTTTTTGGTGCAATATCTACATAGGTGTATAGAGGCCCATTTCCAGCAACTATCACTCCAGTGTTCTAATGGTACAATGTGTTTGCTCATTGGCTCAGAAGGCTAATTGATAATTAGAAAACCCTTGTGCAATCATGTTCACACATCTGAAAACAGTTTAGCTCGTTACAGAAGCTACAAAACTGACCTTCCTTTTGAGCAGATTGAGTTTCTGGAGCATCACATTTGTGGGGTCAATTAAACGCTCAAAATGGCCAGAAAAAGAGAACTTTCATCTGAAACTCGACAGTCTATTCTTGTTCTTAGAAATGAAGGCTATTCCACAAAATTGTTTGGGTGACCCCAAACTTTTGAACGGTAGTATATATTTATACATATATATATATACCATACCATAAGAGATAGATATATATATATATATATATATATATATATATATATATATATATATATATATATATATATATATATATATATATATATATATATATATATATATATATATATATATATATATATATATATATATATATATATATATATGTATATATATATTTATATATGTATAATATACAGTATATATATATATATATATATATATATATATATATATATATATATATATATATATATATATATATATATATATATATATATATATATATATATATATATATATATATATATATATATATATATATATATATATATATATATATATATATATGTATATATATATTTATATATGTATAATATATATATATATATATATATATATATGTATAATATACAGTATATATATATATATATATATATATATATATATATATATATATATATATATATATATATATATATATATATATATATATGTATATATATATTTATATATGTATAATATATATATATATATATATATATATATGTATAATATACAGTATATATATATATATATATATATATATATATATATATATGTATATATATATACACAATATATATATATATACATATATTTCAGTGCAGAAATATTTGTTAATTAGGAATTTTTTTGCACTGATTTTTTTTTGTATAAACTTAATTTTTTTAAAATACTGAATTATTACACACTGCATTTGAAAACACTATTTTACCAAACCAAATTTGCAAAAAAAGTCAGTGTAAAAAAAAAAATGAGGCAGAAAAATTTAGTGCAGAAATATGATATATAATTAATGTAATACTATATTCTGCACCATTTTTTTACACTGAAATTTTCTGCACCAAATGTTTTATATATATATATATTTTTTTTTTTTCGCTGAATTTTTACACACTGAATTTTAAAACGCACAAATGTTACTCAAAAATAATTATTCAACTGAATTGTCGGCATGATTTGATGTCAATTTAAAATGTACATGTAAAAAATGTACTTACATGGATTCAGTGTCCAAAAAAAGCTTTTGAAATAACGATACAAATTAACATACAGTACATATCCCATAGCCTCCCAGAGCATTTAAAATAATGTCTCTACTGCAAAAAAGGTGTTACATATGATAGATGTGTGCTGCTAGTTCAACATCGCACACAGGTTGGAGAGCAGAATTTGGAAGGCGCAATAGTACTCACAAAAACCTCATTTAAATAGGGCAGTCTGCACCACTTTTCAATTGCACACACAGTCTTAGTAGATCACACACAAGATGCCCACTAATAGTACACACAACGTTATAATTTGCATACGCTGTTAAGTGGGTGTTATTTGGATCTTCAGTTGAATTTCAGCACTTCAGAAAAGTATGTACACAAAAAATAACACGGTTGATGTTTTGAATTAACATAAGAGAGATACCAAGATCATTTATTAGTAGTGTAGCGGTGCAAAAAGACAAAAAATATGTTCCCAGGCGTTTCTTTTCTGAGTGTCCTTCACTCAAGTGTAATGCAGGAATGTGTTTTTTTTTTCTTTTCAAAGCAGTGGTGTGTGGGGAGGTTGCAAAGAGGGGATGCTTGACAGAAAAAAAAAAAGAAAAAAAAAAGAAAAAGCCTGCTAAAAACACTTTCTAAAGGATGTGGAAAAAAATCCCGCTGGCTAAAGCTGAAAGTCACCGGCAATACTGAAATACTGAACCATTGCAAACGGTAACGTGATCAATGAGTATAGAATGTGGATGCATGTACTGCATGCTAAACAGGCCCCCAATGCACCAAGCAGCAAATAGTGATATTTGTTCAATGCAAACATCCCTAATAGCACACAAATGATGAATAAACATAACCGTGTTGTTTTGCTGCAAAGACTCATCCGCTGCAGTGAAAGGCCTTTTATTTCCGCGGAAAGAATGGAGTTGGGCTGATAAGTCGGCGGCACGGCGCGGCTCCCAAGACGTGTTACTCCAACACCAGCGAGCACAACCGGTGCCCGGGCCGAGGCTGGGGGGAGGGGAACATTGTTTTTTTTGGAGCAGTGAAGCAGCCCAGTGTGCCACAGCCAGACAAAACCCACAAGTCGGGCGACATTGTAGGCTGAACAATGAAATACAAACAACAAAACCAACTTGGGGGAATGGACGTTATTCAGAATCCTTTCCAACTAAAAGCACTGCAAAAAGTCAGTGTTCAAAAACAAGAAAAAAAAATACAAAAATTAGGGGTATTTTATTTGAACTAAGCGAAATTACCGTAATTTCCGGACTATAAGCCGCTACTTTTTCCCCTCGTTCTGGTCCCTGCGGCTTATACAACGGTGCGGCTTATTTGTTCTTCTCCGACACCGACGAAGAGGATTTCGGTGGTTTTAGTACGCAGGAGGAAGACGATGACACAATGATTAAAGACTGACTTTTCATATACCGGTAGGCTGGTTATTTTGATAACGTACAGGCGAGCACTTTGTATTACTTTGCACCGTTGTATTATTTGTACTCTGCACGAATGCTGTTCGCCATGTCAAAGATGTGAAAGTTTGATTGAATGATTGAAAGATTTATTGTTAATAAATGGGACGCTTTGCGTTCCCAAACAGTCATCTCTGTCCCGACAATCCCCTCCGTGGTAGCAGGAACCCCTATATACTATGGTAATTACACATCAAAACCCTGCGGCTTATAGTCGGGTGTGGCTTATATATGGAGCAATCTGTATTTTCCCCTAAATTTAGCTAATGCGGCTTATAGTCAGGTGCGGCTTATAGTCCGGAAATTACGGTATCAGCCAATAGAACAAGAAAAGTTGGCTTGTCAAGACTTTCCAAAAGAAGTAAAATTAGCTAACCTCAATGAACCCAAAAATACCTTAAAATAAGTATATTCTCACTAATATGATGAATGAGTGTGATTGAGTGTAAATGGGGGAGGGAGGTTTTTTTGGGTTGGTGCACTAATTGTAAGCGTATCTTGTATTTTTTATGTTGATTTAATACAAATAAAAACAATACAAATGTTTTGTGGTTGGGGACCACTGTTTTACATGATATATCATATTAAATCAATACAATCAATTAGCATGTTAGGTGGGTGCGTATTTAAGCGAGCGACGCCAAACGGCGACTAGAGACCTGTCAGCGGATGCTATCTTGCTGTTTAATACGTTGTGTTTACGCTTCAATGATGAGAGTATTTGGCCAGCGACCTTTTGTCCTACTCATTTCGGCAATCCTAGAAGCTCACCGTAGTTGTGCGGACTGTGACGCAACAGTTTGGTTTACATGTATAACTTTCTCAAGACGCTGCCACAGAAAGACGTATTTTATGCCTCTCCTTCTTTGTCTCATTTTGTCCACCAAATGTTATATACTGTGTGTGAATGCACAAAGGTGCGCTTTGTTGATGTTATTGACTTATGCGGACTGCCAATCCGGCGTATTTGGTCAGTGCATGACTGCAAGCTAATCAATGCTAAAATGCTATTTAATTATGCTAGTTTAATTTCCTTTACTTATGTCCTCTGTGTGTTTAATTTATATATGTCTCATGACACATTATCTGTATGTAATAGTGGCTGCATTTCTGATAGTTGTTTGTGTGCCATGTTGTTCCAGACCACAGCAAACATACGTGGCTTGCCAAAGATTATATTGAATCCACTAGAAGAAGACAGCCGGCTGTTTCCTTTAACTTGGACACACACATCTATACCTTTGGCCATTCTAAGCCAGTAATTTCCAGGCGTTATCTCACCCTCTGAGAAGCCTCCATTCCAATAATGTTTTCCAATGTTGTAAAAATGTGTAGAAGAAATATTACTGTGGGGGGGCGTGGCCTGAGGACCTGCAGCGAAGCGGGGTGTGCCAGGACCAGTTTCGAGGTGCGTAGATGGCACACCTGGGCTGGCTTATCTAATCACCGGTCGCTCTGTTAAAGAGCAACAGCCGGGAAGGAGAGGGGTTGTTGATGGTGGCGAGAAAACCCGAGCACGAACGAGAGTGAGGGCGAGACGGACAGAAATGACTGAAAACTAACACAAAAAACATTTATTGCAAAATAAATCATTGTTCAGAAAGATGAACGAGGCAGTCATGTCTGTAATTGGTGGTCTGAAGAGCACGGAAGAGCAAGTCTTCCACAATTACATTTGAACATTTCTGTCAACAAAGATTTGCGTCTATATTGGCCTACACTATAGGCTAATTTAGCTAATATAGGCACTTACACCATGTGTTGCCGTCATTATTAAACTTATGTAAGGCTTTTATTTGTGGGATCTGAGCCGAGGATGTTGTTGTGGCTTGTGCAGCCCTTTAGGACACTTGTGATTAAGAGCTGTATATGTAAACTTTGATTGATTGATTGATAATTATTTTGTGGCTGCAAACACATTTTTATTTTTTTAAATTTGTGGTCCAATATGGCTCTTTCAACGTTTTGGGTTGCCGACCCCTGTCCTATTCCGACCCAGTTAACAAAAAATACCGGTACTGGGTATACATCCTTCCTTCTGAGTCTCACTTGCAAGTACTGTATATAATAGACGTTGCATGCAGTCTTAAAGGCCTACTGAAACCCACTACTACCGACCACGCAGTCTGATAGTTAATATATCAATGATGAAATGTTAACATTGCAACACATGCCAATACGGCCGGGTTAACTTATAAAGTGCAATTTTAAATTTCTCGCTAAACTTCCGGTTGAAAACGTCTAGATATGATGACGTATGCGCGTGACGTCAATCTTTGAAACGGAAGTATTCGGACACATTGTATCCAATACAAAAAGCTCGGTTTTCATCGCAAAATTCCACAGTATTCTGGACATCTGTGTTGGTGAATCTTATGCAATTTGTTTAATGAACAATGGAGACTGCAAAGAAGAAAGCTTTAGGTGGGATCGGTGTATTAGCTGCTGGCTACAGCAACACAACCAGGAGGACTTTGACTTGGATAGCAGACGCGCTATCCGACGCTAGCCGCAGACCGCATCTATGATCGGGTGAAGTCCTTCGTCGCTCCGTCGATCGCTGGAACGCAGGTGAGCACGGGTGTTGATGAGCAGATGAGGGCTGGCTGGCGTAGGTGGATAGCTAATGTTTTTAGCATAGCTCTGTGAGGTCCCGTTGCGTTGCTAAGTTAGCTTCAATGGCGTCGTTAGCAACAGCATTGTTAAGCTTCGCCAGGCTGGAAAGCATTAACCGTGTATTTACATGTCCATGGTTTAATAGTATTGTTGATTATCTGTCTATCCTTCCAGTCAGGGGCTTATTTCTTTTGTTTCTATCTGCAGTTAAGCCTGATGCTATCACGTTAGCTCCGTAGCTAAAGTGCTTCGCTAATGTATTGTCGTGGAGATAAAAGTCACTGTGAATGTCCATTTCGCGTTCTCGACTCTCATTTTCAAGAGGATATAGTATCCGAGGTGGTTTAAAATACAAATCCGTGATCCACAATAGAAAAAGGAGAGAGTGTGGAATCCAATAAGCCGGCTTGTACCTAAGTTACGGTCAGAGCGAAAAAAGATGCGTCCTGCACTGCACTCTAGTCCTTCACTCTCACGTTCCTCATCCACGAATCTTTCATCCTGGCTCAAATTAATGGGGTAATCGTCGCTTTCTCGGTCCGAATCGCTCTCGCTGCTGGTGTAAACAATGGGGAAATGTGAGGAGCCTTTCAACCTGTGACGTCACGCTACTTCCGGTACAGGCAAGGCTTTTTTTTATCAGCGACCAAAAGTTGCAAACTTTATCGTCGATGTTCTCTACTAAATCCTTTCAGCAAAAATATGGCAATATCGCGAAATGATCAAGTATGACACATAGAATGGATCTGCTATCCCCGTTTAAATAAAAAAAATTCATTTCAGTAGGCCTTTAATTCCAATACATTAGATGGCAGGATTGTATAGACAACAGTGTCTTTGCCATAAGGCTGAATGTGCCAGTCTCGTCTTTTGTTGTGACCTACAAAGTATTTATTCTGTAAGTATTGTATTTGTTACACACCAGCTGTTGGATTGTAACGTGAATCTTGGTTGTGGATTCGTAACCAAATTTGAAGGCGTTGAAATCGCCATGTAAAATCGCTAACGCTAACAGGTAGCACGCATACGACAAAGCCTGCATGAATAAGCATCGAGCTAAGACGTTTTTTTAAAAATGGAGCCTTAGTTCGCATTGGAATGTTTTCTCTCAGGCGTAATTGCGTCAATGGCATTGGAAATTGTAACATTACCAGGGGGCACTTTGGCTGAGTCGGCACTGAACGCTGCTTATTATAAATAATGAACAACAATTCAACGAATTGATAGAATGATGTAATAGGAGCCATCAGAGCATATTTTGTTTGGTATGTCTAAAGTCCAACCCTCGTGTCACGACATTGTTTGTGGTAGACCTTCACTGGTGTATCAGGAGAATGTAGTCGCAGTTATACGGAACAAGTACTTCACAAATAGATAGGCCATGCTAATGAACCCCAGCGATGAGTCACGACTGCAAACTGAGGCAACAGCATGTGCATCTCTCATTGATGTGTTGTGTGTGAAAACCGAGTGTTCTGTACAAGCCATGTGGCCTGTGCTGTTACACATTAACCCTCAAACAAGACATGCATTAAATGTATGCAAATGTAATGAATCCATAATGTGTTAAATAAACACGCCGAATGCTGTTCAGCTCAGCATGACAGTGCTCTAAGCGCTAACGGGTTCTTTTCTCAATAGGACAGACTTGTCGGGTTGAATATCACTTAAGTTAATGATTTCTACTTGAAAACGGCTCTGGTTCGGTACAATGATTTATTGCTATTTAACAAATGTAAAGAAACATGTCTTGCTGTTTCAGTCTTGGTTTATGAATGTCAAACAAAACCACGTTCGTACGTTTGATTTCGTGTTTTAATCAACTTGCTGTAATGGATCGTTTGTGTTGGTCCCCGGAGCCTAATGAGAGACGCGGAAAATGAAATGACGGAGATGAAAATTAGCTTCAGCTAATATTGTTTTGTGTAACATATGCCAATATGAGTTTATTGAAGTTGCACTAATTGACATCCTTTCAAAACTGCAGTTTTGATATACACTGTGTCAGAATACCGTAATAGCACTCAGCTAACTGTGACGGAGTTAAATTAAATACACAGAGGACATAAGTAAAGGAAATTAAATATACCTACAAATGAGGCATAATGATGCAATATGTACATACAGCTAGCCTAAATAGCATGTTAGCATCGATTAGCCTGCAGTCATTAAGTGACTAAATAAGCCAGATTAACACTCCAACAAGTCAACAACATCAACAAGCGCTCACCTTTGTGCATTCACGCACAGCATAAAACATTTGGTGGACAAAATAAAACAAAGAAGGAGTGGCATAAAACATGTCTTTTTGTGGCAGCGTCGGAGAAAGTTGTACATGTAAACAAGTTCAAGGATCGCTGAAATCAGTAGGACAAAACGGTGCTTGCCAAATACTCTCATCAGTGAAGCATGTATACCATAAACAGAGATCACATTTAGGTCACACGTTGCATGAGACGAAGTGTACGTTCCTGTAACTTTCTGTCCGGAAAATAAATATTTATACTAGCAATTCTGTAATCTACTCCAGCACCCCCGCCACCCCGAACGGGACACGCGGTAGAAAAATGGATGGATGGAGAGTAACATAATTTCATGATTAATATCCAAAAATTACCATTCTTAACAAACGACAGTAGAATCAGCACACTTTATGTGTAGTGTTGGAGTTGTCCAACTTCTTGTGTGGCCTTAAACGCATCAGTGGCTAATTGCCATGAGTGTATGTGTTGGTGCAGGTGAGAGAGAGAGCAAGCGGCTGCTGTTGATATACAGTAACAGATGACAAATAGTTGCTTTTGGCTTGGTTTGTACGGTTGACAATGATCAGTTTTGCTAGATAGAAGTATTTTACACATTTTTTTGGTGTGGTTAATTATAGTGAAGATACAATGTTATGCAGAGGCGTGCTTATGACAGTTTTATGGATGATATTATTGATAGTTGCGGCGGAGGGGGGGACACAAAATGTTTTGTTCTTGCAGCGTCCCAGAAAAATAATTGAGAAGCACCGTGTTAGATGGACATCAGTATATCCATGACGCACGACCTAAACCAGGGGTCGGCAACTCAAAACGTTGAAACCGCCATTTTGGACCAAAAATACAAAAAACACATACTGTATGTCTCCAGCCGCAGAAAATGAAAAGCTGTATATAAGTATTAAAATGAAGGCAACACATGACGTAAGTGTCTAGCTATAATAGCCTACTATCAAAATGACTACATGTCGCAGGCTGAAGCAAATCTTTGTAGACAGAAATGTTGAAATTGAGGATTGAATCTACATATTTTTACAACATTAGAAACCATTAGTAAATCAGAGGCTATTTAGAAGGTGAGATAACTCCTGGAAATTACTGGCTTTTATTTGCCAAAGGTATAAATGTGTGTGTCCAAGTTAAAGAAGACGGCAGGCTGTCTTCTTTTAATAGATGTATTGCAATCTTTGGCAGGCTAGGTAATGTTTGCTGTGGTCTGGAACAACATGGCACACGGACAACTATCTGAAATGCAGCCAATATTACATACATATAATGTGTCATGAGACATGCAAAACTAAATTATATACTGAGAGGATAAACGTAAAGGAAATTAAATGAGCTCAAATATACCTACAAATGAGGCATAATGATGCAACATGTACATACAGCTAGCCTAAATAGCATGTTAGCATTGATTAGCTTGCAGTCATGCACTGACAAAATATGCCTGATTAGCACTCCAACAAGTCAATAACATCAGCAAAGCTCACCTTTGTGCATTAACGCACAGCATAAAACATTTGGTGGACAAAATGAGACAAAGAGGGAGTGGAAGATTTTTACATGTAAACAAACTGTTGCGTCACAGACCACACCAGGGTGAGTTCAAGAACCGCCAAAATGAGTAGGACAAAACAATGTTCACCAAATACTCTCATCTACGGAGCCCCTAAAGGGACATGGGATTTTTTTTTTTTAGACATGTATCTCGGGTTCCACGAGAAACTTTCTCGTGCGCACGAGAAACTTTTTATTAAAAAAAAATAATAATAATAATAATATATATATATTTTTCTTATAAAAAGTTTCTCGTGCGCACGAGAATTTTTTTTTTTTTTTTTTCTTTTTTTTTTTTTTTATAAAAAGTTTCTCGTGCGCACGAGATACATGTCTAAAAAAAAAAAATGCCCATGTCCCTTTAGGGGCTCCGTACTCATCGGTGAAGCATACACACAAACTATTTAAACAGTGGGCTTTCTAACAATCGGGAAGGTTTGTGTCATGTTTGTCCTCAAACAAAAAACATACTAAAACAAACAAATTATCTTTTTTCCATTTCTAATCCTTTTTTAAAAAATGCTCCAGGGAATCACTAGAGCTGCGGCTTGCTGACCCCCGTCCTAAACAGTGCACTACTCACTCCAGTACAGGTTTGTCATGAGAAAACGAATCTCTAAATCACAGAAAGACGCCAGTGGCTGCTGGCACGGACGCTTAAAAAAGTAAATGTGGGTGTATTTTTATCTTTCATCCGGGATTTTAAATGTGAGCAGCAAACTGCTTTCACAGTCTCTAAATACATTTTGAGCTGTGCAGATTCAATTAGGAGGGGATGAAGGACGGATCTATTTGTTTCCGTGCATTCGGTTTATGTGCAAAAAAAACGATTGTCCTGTTCAACTATAAGCAGATAAACATTTTTGAAAGAGGCACATGTCCAATCCTGTAATGTCTGCCTGAGAGCAAAACATCTTATTTAGCACAAAACATCAGTCGGATTCAACAAGACGTCGACGCAAATTAATTTGCTTTTTTTTTCCCCCGCTCGTCGGGTTTTCGCTACGTTCAACAATTGCATGTGTCGGGAGTGTTTTAGAGTACAGCCAGACGAAAAAAGCAGCCCTTCCCGGCGGGAGACCTCATTCGATCTCATTCCCCTGCAGAGACGTGTGCCTTTGTAGCCTCCCAGCACGGTGGCTGGTGAAAAAAAACAAGACACATGTAGATTATTTTCTGATGATTAGGTCAGCCGCTCAGCCTTACGAGAGGACAATTCCACCTCGGCTCGCAATATTTCCGGTTTAGAAAACGTCGGCGGTAATATTCCCTGTGTGCGGATTGAAGAAAAACACGTTACAAGAACATGACATTAATGCACAGACTGTGCGTCACTTGTTGTATGGTATGTTTGGTACGGGTGTCGTGTACGTGATAAATCCGACAGTCGGCATTTATCCACACAGTAGGCTTACTGCGTGGATAAATGCAGGCTGTCAGATTTTGCATACGGTCTTTTTTTTTTGGTCTTCGGAACATAGGTATATTCCTATACACTAACAACCTGAACCAGACCTGGGCAAATGAAGACCCGATAAGCTTTTCAATCTGACCCGCCGGACATTCCCAAATATTTGTTTTTAGATCTTTAAGATGGAAACTGTAGCTGCCATTATGATGTGCCGTGATGTTTTCAAATGACCGGAAGTCTTGAACTATACAAAGTATTTCAATGGTTGGAATCTGCGATTTTGCATGATATACTAGTCCATCCATCCATTTTCTACCGCTTATTCCCTTCGGGGTCGTTACTATGGTAATTGTTAGAATAATTGTTTGTAAGTTATCACAAAAAACTTTGTGTTGAAATAAGTTCCAAGCAAGAAGACAAAAGCTGTCTTTGAAACCTACCAAGAGTAAGGCTCCTAAAACTCCAATGTGTTGGGGGTGGGGGTGGGAGGAGATGACAGGATCTGCCCAATTTCCAGACGACCTCTTTTTGAAGTATTTTACGAACGTCTATTTGAACTATTTTATGGACCACTTTTGGAACTATTTTACCAACTCTTTTTGAACTGACCTTTTCTGTGAATTGTTTACGACCTTTTCTGTGAACTTTTTGCAACCTTTGTCCTTTGGAAACAGTGGTGGCCAGGTGGTCGGGGAGGGTCCAAAATAAAAGAAGAAGGCGATGCAATCTTTTGGCAGAGCGTGCTGAGATACTGTGTATAGACGACTCTCCTCAATATTGAGTCCAAATTGAATTCTGTCTCTGTTTAAATATTTGCCTCTTGTCTTGTTTAATAGATGTCATCAGTGTTTGAACCTGACAGTAATCCAATTAGTTACGATGGTAATCTAAGTCACAGCAGCTCAGACGAGGCACCAAGCAGTGTGGGTGGGGAGCGTTTCCACAGAGTGTTTCCAGAGTGGCCAGCCTGAAATGCGGGTGTCAGAGACAGACGCGGAAGGAGATTTTTACAACAAAGTTCTAAAGCTTAGTGATACAGTCGTGGTTTAATAGTTTACATACACTTGTAAAGAACATCATGTCACGGCTGTCTTGAGTTTCCAATCATTTCTACAACTTTTTTGTGATAGAGTGATTGGAGCACATACTTGTTTGTCACAAAAAACGTTCATGAAGTTTGGTTCTTTTATGAATTTATTATGGGTCTACTGAAAATGTGACCAAATCTGCTGGGTCAAAAGTATACATACAGCAATGTTAATATTTGGTTACATGTCCCTTGGCAAGTTTCACTGCAATAAGGCGCTTTTGGTAGCAATACACAAGCTTCTGGCAAGCTTCCGGTTGAATTTTTGACCACTCCTCTTGACAAAATTGGTGCAGTTCAGCCAAATGTGTTGGTTTTCTGACATGGACTTGTTTCTTCAGCATTGTCCACACGTTTAAGTCAGGACTTTGGGAAGGCCATTCTAAAACCTTAATTCTAGCTTGATTTAGCCATTCCTTTAACACTTTTGACGTGTGCTTGGGTTCATTGTCCTGTTGGAACACCCAACTACGCCCAAGACCCAACCTCCGGGCTGATGATTTTAGGTTGTCCTGAAGAATTTGGAGGTAATCCTCCTTTTTCATTGACAAGTATTTGCTCCAATCACTCTATCACAAAAAAATAAGAGTTGTAGAAATTATTGGAAACTCAAGACAGCCATGACATAACCACAACACCAGAGGGAGCTCCACTAACCATGTTAAACCCTGATTCCGATCTAACAAAGGTCTTAACTCATTCTCTTTCTATGCCACATCAATGTGGAATGCGCTCCCAACAGGTGTAAAAGAAAGGGCATCTCTATCCTCCTTCAAAACCTTCAGAACACCTCCAGGCAACTTCAACCCTAAACTAACACCCTCTCTTCCACATCATACGTCTTCGGATTGTAAATAATCAAATGTAAATAATCAAATGTAGACACTTTTTCTTATACTTTCTGATCTCTCTCTCTGTGTCCACTACCTGCTGTACATATCCTACCAAGTCAGTCCTACACTGTTCCAATGTCCATTTCTCTGATGATGCAATTGTTGATGACTGAAGTGTTGATACCAACCAATCCTAAACCCCCCTCCCCCCTCCATATCCCACACCCCGGATTGTAAATAATGTAAATAATTAAATGTATATACTCTGATGATTATGTTGTGTGATGACTGTATTATGAAAATAGTATATATCTGTATCATGAATCAATTTAAGTGGACCCCGACTTAAACCAGTTGAAAATTTTATCCGGGTGTTACCATTTAGTGGTCAATTGTACGGAATATGTACTTCACTGTGCAATCTACTAATAAAAGTTTCAATCAATCAAAAAAACATTATGTTTTTTTCAAGTGTATGTAAACTTTTGACCACGACTGTATATCAGATATATCAGATCGTAGGTGTTTAGTTTTTTTTACCGTTCACGGTCATATTTCGCTGTGTTTGTTGCATTTTTGTTGCTCACTTGATTGTAAATAATGTCTATGAAGAGGGGGTATGACGTTCATATGTTGTCAATATTCAGTGTTGTATCGTTCCTAGTTAATATTGTAAATCCCACATTCTTTATGTTCATGTACATTCTGGGTGTCTCATTCAGAAATAAATGTAAAATTATATTCCGTTTTTTAAAGCGGTTTGTCATAACTTTTTTAGCATTTAATCAGACATTATTGTGAGGTTTTGTATTAGTGTTCCTAAAAATCAGATATACCAGCCCCCAGACAAATGTTTTCTCTAAATTTGACCCCCCCGAGTCAAAATAATTGCCTAGGCCTGACCTAAACGGATTGCTGTAGTCTGAAGTTGTGAGACGGTGGAGAGTAGGGATGGGAATCGAACATTTGAGGTACGAATTAATTGGTTTGGTGGGAAAATATAAGGTGCATCCGATTTTAACTCGTATTGCTCAAACTCGATTTTGATGTATTTCAAATAAGGCTATCAAAAGATTAAAGTATTTAAGCGCAATTATTCACATTTTGTAGGAGTACTTGCATTCAGAGGAGAGGAGCTACTCTTGGATGTTTAGATACCAAAGATGGTTGATAATGTATTCTCTGATAATGCTACCTGAATAAATGCTTCTGATATTCTGTATATTACATGTTGTACAAGTTAATGGTATTCATATCTCTGCATGACAATATCTTTTAACCTTCTTGATTTAGTAATAAAGTGTAATATTCAGCTTGCTTGACATTCTGTAACTGAAGACTATCAACCAGAACACGCTATAAAAGAATACACACGTTATTTATTATGAAAGAAAATAGCCTTTATTTCAGCCTGACAGAAAATGTCCACCCTTTATATGCCTAAATTGATGTACTAGCCTGTATTTAGGTAGAGAAATCACAGATTGCAATACAAAACATATTTGACAAAAAAATATAAATCAATATCATTTTTTTTTTTTACTCTTGAGACAGTCTCAATCAAAGTTGAGTAGTATCACTTTCACATTTTTACAGGTGGCTGTGTATGTGGTTAACGTGTCTGCCTCACAGCCACAGGGTTATGTGCTCTGTGTTGGGTTTGCATGTTCTCGTGCTTGCATGGGTTTCTGCCACAGCCCAACAATTGTTTTTAGATATAACTGAGAGTCTAAATTGCCCATAGGTGGAATTTAACTGGTTCAGATAAGCCCCA
This sequence comes from Entelurus aequoreus, assembly GCF_033978785.1. Classification (NCBI taxonomy): domain Eukaryota; kingdom Metazoa; phylum Chordata; class Actinopteri; order Syngnathiformes; family Syngnathidae; genus Entelurus; species Entelurus aequoreus. Next base: position 79,800,478 of record NC_084732.1, on the reverse strand, counting down.
GATCGTCTGTGACTCGGATAAATGACTAGCTGTATCATCGGATACTTGATTTATGTAAGAGATATCCCGGGAACTATTGTCATTTTATTTGATCAGTTTTTCATTCGAATTAATCTTGTTTTTGTCCTGATGTGTACTTGTGTGAATGGCCTCACATGTACAGTAGTACAGTAGAAACACAGAGATTACCCCTTGATATGATCAGTGCATGTCGATAACTTTTACTGACATGTTTTTTTTTCTTTTTGTGTCTTGCAGAAAACAAAAAGAGCAGATGAACTATGAATGCTGAAAAAAATGATCTCCCTCCACCGCCAGACAATGAGGAGTCGTAGGCTGAAGGGGGCACTGTCCAACCCCCTTTTTGTGGTCCTCTTGGCCCTTCAGATCTTGGTGGTGGCCGGGCTAGTCCGCGCGCAGACCTGTCCCTCCGTCTGCTCGTGCAGTAACCAGTTCAGCAAGGTCATATGCACCCGCCGCAGTCTACGGGACGTACCGGATGGGATCTCCACCAACACCCGTTACCTAAACCTCCAAGACAACCTCATTCAGGTGATCAAGGTGGACAGTTTCAAACACCTGCGCCACCTGGAGATTCTGCAGCTGAGCAAGAATCACATCCGCAGCATTGAAATCGGCGCCTTTAATGGACTGGCGAGCCTAAACACACTGGAGCTCTTTGATAATCGACTCACGACAATCCCCAACGGAGCATTTGAGTATTTGTCCAAGCTAAAGGAACTGTGGCTTCGGAACAACCCTATCGAAAGTATACCATCTTATGCCTTCAACCGGGTCCCCTCGCTCCGAAGACTGGACCTTGGGGAGCTTAAACGTCTCTCCTACATTTCCGATGGAGCTTTCAAAGACTTAAGCAATCTGCGCTATCTGAATTTGGGAATGTGCAACCTCAAGGAAATCCCAAATATCTTACCTCTTGTAAGACTTGAGGAACTGGAAATGTCTGGAAATCAGCTGTCGGTCGTCAAGCCGAGCGCATTTACAGGACTTGTGAACCTCCAGAAGCTATGGATGATGCATGCCCAGATTCAAACCATTGAGAGGAATTCCTTTGATGACTTGCAGTCTTTAGTGGAGCTGAACCTCGCCCACAACAACCTGACCTTTCTACCCCACGATCTCTTCACGCCACTCCATCGCATGGAACGGGTCCACCTTCATCACAACCCGTGGAACTGCAACTGTGATATCCTGTGGCTCAGTTGGTGGCTGAAGGAGTCCGTACCTGCCAATACCAGTTGCTGTGCCCGTTGCAACAGTCCGGCGCTCTTCAAAGGACGCTACATCGGGGAATTGGACCACAGCTATTTCCAGTGTGACGTCCCTGTCATAGTGGAGCCACCTACCGACTTAAATGTGACAGAGGGCATGGGCGCGGAGCTGAAATGCCGTACGAGCTCCTTGACGTCTATCAGCTGGTATACACCGAATGGCTCTCTGGTTACGCACGGGGCTTATAAGGTGCGTCTATCGGTGCTCAACGACGGAACGCTTAATTTTACCAGCGTCACAATGCAGGACACCGGGACGTACACTTGCATGGTCAGCAACACAGCGGGCAACATCTCCGCCTCCGCTGTGCTCAATGTCACTTCCGTGGAAAACAGCGGGGTGACCTATTTTACCACGGTCACAGTGGAGACCATCGAGACCCCCGGCGATGACAGCCACACGCCGCTTCCACCCTTCGGCTGGGTGTCGTCCTCCACAACAAAAAGCACTCCTGTTCCGACAAGGACCACAGAGAGGACTTACACCATTCCCGTTCTCGATCTGGATGGGGAACGAGCTCTCAACGGCCTGGACGAGGTGATGAAAACCACCAAGATCATCATCGGCTGCTTTGTGGCCATCACGCTCATGGCCGCTGTTCTGCTCGTTATTTTCTACAAAATGAGGAAGCAGCATAACCAGCAGGATCCTGACGGCCCGGCCTCGTCTATGGAGGTCATTACTGTAGAAGAAGAGCTCGCGGGTGTTGCTGCTATTGACAGACACCTATCGCTGCCCCCACTGGAGCACTACAACCACTACAACACCTACAAGAGCACTTACCATCACCCCTCTATGCTCAGTACCATACACAGCTCTACCACACAGGAACATTTACTGATTCAAGCCTGTTCTAAAGACAATGTACAAGAGACCCAAATCTGAAGTTGCATTTATCAGCAGTTTCGGACACCACCGAGAGGATCAGCGTGATGTTAACGCGGCACAGTTAATGTCAATAAAAGTGCTGAATCAACATTTGGCAAAGGGACCACTAATGATACTTTATTAAGTGTCTTCAAAAAACAAAGATTATTTATTGAAAAAGTATGTCCGGTGACTAATGAAAAACAAATTGTGATAGCTTTTTAGCTTGTTTTCTTTCTCTATCTGTAATGTTGCACAAGGAAAAGAATGGTTTACTAAACGTGAATATGGAATGTTGGCCTTCCACTGAAGTGAGTTTAATATCATTGTTTTTTTGTGAAGGGATTGGTTTGACATTTTTAAAGGGGAACTGCACTTTTTTTTCCATAATGCCCATCCTCCACAATCCCTATGTGAAACATGAGTACATGTCTTTCTCCTTACGTGCATTCTAAATAGTGACAAACTGCTAGGACGGGGCGGCTAACAATGCAGGTAAATGGGGTTCATCTCCTCCGTATAAACCGTATTTTTCGGAGTATAAGTCGCTCCGGAGTATAAGTCGCACCGGCCGAAAATGCATAATAAAGAAGGAAAAAAACATATAAGTCGCATTTTTTGGCGAAATTTATTTGATAAAACCCAACACCAAGAATAGACATTCGAAAGGCAATTTTAAATAAATAAAGAATAGTGAACAACAGGCTGAATAAGTGTACGTTATATGATGCATAAATAACCAACTGAGAACGTGCCTGGTATGTTAACGTAACATATTATGGTAAGAGTCATTCAAATAACTATAACATATAGAACATGCTATACGTTTACCAAACAATCTGTCACTCCTAATCGCTACATCCCATGAAAACTTATACGTCTAGTCTCTTACGTGAATGAGCTAAATAATATTATTTGATATTTTACGGTAATGTGTTAATAATTTCACACATAAGTCGCTCCTGAGTATAAGTCGCACCCCTGGCCAAACTATGAAAAAAACTGCGACTTATAGTCCGAAAAATACGGTACACACTTCACAAAGATGTAGTAACTGCCCTGACCACATGATGGCGACAAATACACATGTAATAATGTTAATTAAACAACAAGCAATAAGCACAACCCACTTCAACAACCAGAGTTCACAACTTTTAGTTGTGACAGAACAACTTCAGTATTTTTGTGAAAAAAGAATGCTACTTTTACTCCGTTACATTGAGTTTCATTTAGATCGTTACATATATTTACATCATCATTTATAATCTATTGATTAAGACTTGCAAAGACGCATTCATTTGTCAGCGAGCCTTCTTCCGGCAGGCACTGTCACATGACCCCGTTTCACCAATCCAAGGTAAGCTCTAGTGGCGTTTGACCCCACTCCACCAATCAAACGGAGCCTATCATTATAACTTGATAGAATTAACAAAATAGAAACCTACTTGTGTTAATAAGTGCCCGAATGTTCCCAAAATAAGGCACTTTCATTACGTGACATGGCTGTTTGAGAGAACTGGTAAGCAGAAACCTCCAAAACGATCATTTTGTATGTCTCTTAAACACGTTAAAAGATTTACAACAACACCCGATAGCAGTGGAAATGTGTAGTTATCTGTTGTATCCGAAGCCTGAAAGTTACTAGAGCTAGCTTATTAGCATCTAGCATTCTCTTATTCTACTGTATTTATATTCCAACATAGCTAAACAAGATGAAATGACCACAATCGCCCCCTAGTGCACGAGAGGCACACTGCGTATGGCCAATAGTCACATCCCAGCATTGTAACAACGTTTATTATACGTACATGTCTTTAAAAAACTGACTTTGCAACAACGTTGCAAAATAGTTGTATTTGTAAATTGAGACATCATTGATGTCCAACGTTAGATCCACGTTGTTGGTTGGGACACAACCTGACATCGAATAAACGTCGTCAAAAAGCATGTCGTTTCAACGTTGTATTTGTGTCGTAGAATATCGGTTGGGAAATGACCAAAATTCAATGGTCAGAGCCCAACATTGATTAAACGTCGTCAAAAAGCATGTTGTTTCAGCGTTAGGTTTGAGTTGTTCAACGTCAGGACCTAATTCAACATGTGGTCAACGTTGCTTTAATGTCTTGCGCCTGCTGGGTTTTGAGATAAGAGGATGGAAACAGCAACTTCACATGTAGCTGTGAAAATGGAAGAAACCGAAATATTTGACAAATCAAACTAATTTAGTGCATTAAAACGTACTGACTGTAAAAAGTGACATGTCGTCAGACAAGGCAGCGCAAACCTTCAATAATTACATTCAAACTAGTAAAAATGACATTTGTATCAAGTGCTGTCATCCGTGTCAGTAGATATGTTCACTTTTCAGCCTACAAGAATTCCACTTCCAACTAGAATAAATTGTATATGAACATTATGTTTGACACTCACATATAGCTACTAAATAAATCAGAAGTTGCTCAGAAGTTACTCAATACTTGAGTACTTTTTTCACGGAATACTGACTTACTCTTACCCAAGTAATTATTTTGATGACTACTTTTACTTTTACTGGAGTCATATTGTTCTAAAGTAACTGTACTCTTAGTTGAGTACAATTTTTCATGCTGAAATGACCAAAATTCAATGGTAAAATCAACGACAGGACCCTACGTCGATTAAACGTCGTCAAAAAGCATGTTGTTTCAACGTTAGGTTTGAGTTGTTCAACGTCAGGACCTAATTCAAGAAATCAGACTAATTTAGTGCATTAAAACGTACTGACTATAAAAAGTGACATGATGTCAGACAAGGCAGCGCAAACCTTCAATAATTACATTCAAACTAGTGAAAATAACATTTATATCAAGTGCTGTCATCCGTATCAGTAGAGATGTTCACTTTTCAGCCTACAAGAATTCCACTTCCAGCTAGAATAAATTGTATATGAACGTTATGTTTTACACTCACATATAGCTACTAAATAAATCAGAAGTTACTCAGAAGTTACTCAATACTTGAGTACTTTTTTCACGGAATACTGACTTACTCCCACCCAAGTAATTATTTTGACGACTACTTTTACTTTTACTGGAGTCATATTATTCTAAGGTAACGGTACTCTTAGTTGAGTACAATTTTTCATGCTGAAATGACCAAAATTCAATGGTTAAAATCAACGACAGAACCCAACGTCGATTAAACGTCGTCAAAAAGCATGTTGTTTCAACGTTAGGTTTGAGTTGTTCAACGTCAGGACATAATTCAAGAAATCAGACTAATTGAGTGCATTAAAACGTACTGACTGTAAAAAGTGACATGATGTCAGACAAGGCAGAGCAAACCTTCAATAATTACATTCAAACTATTAAAAATAACATTTATATCAAGTGCTGTCATCCGTATCAGTAGAGATGTTCACTTTTCAGCCTACAATAATTCCACTTCCAGCTAGAATAAATTGTATATGAATGTTATGTTTTACATTCACATATAGCTACTAAATAAATCAGAAGTTACTCAGAAGTTACTCAATATTTTTTTCACGCAGTCACGGGGAGAACATGCAAACTCCACACAGAAAGATCCCTGAGATAGGCTCCAGCGCCCCCCGCGACCCCGAAGGGAATAAGCGGTAGAAGATGGATGGATGGATGGATGGATGGATATATATATATATATATATATATATATACATATATATATATATATATATATATATATATATATATATATATATATATATATATGTGTTTCCCTGCACATCAGGGTATTTTAACCTGCGAAACAGGCTTGTAGGGATGAAATAGCCTCTGTGTTTTTTCCTGATCTAATGTATATTGAGAACTGTATAACGGGTAAACCATAGAAACATATATATATATATATATATATATATATATATATATATATATATATATATATATATATATATATATATATATATATATATATATATATATATATATATATATATATATATATATTACATATTCCTCACGCACATATATATATATATATATATATATACATATATATATATATATATATATATATATATATATATATATATACATATATATATATATATATATATATATATATATATATATATATATATATATATATATATATATATATATATATATATATATATATATATATATATATATATATATGTGCGTGAGGAATATGTTATATATATATATATATATATATATATAAGTGCGCGAGGAATATATATATATATATATATATATATATATATATATATATATATATATATATATATATATATATATATATATATATATATATATATATATGTATATATATATATATATATATATATATATATATATATATAGCTCGCGCACGTATATATATATATATATATATATATATATATATATATATATATATATATATATATATATATATATATATATATATATATATATATGTATATATATATATATATATATATATATATATATATATATATATATATATATATATATATATATATATATATATATATATATATACACAGCCCGGCCCCCGGCCAAATGTTTTTAACCCAATGCGGCCCGTGAGTCAAAAAGTTCGGGGACCCCAGTACTAAAGTAACAGTACTCTCAGTTGAGTACAATTTGTGGGTCCTCTACCCACCTCTAGTGGTTTACAAAGGGGCTTTACAGGTGGAATAGGGTGTGTCCCCATTGTTAGCCGCCTCCTATCCCTTTTTTTTTTACTGTTTACGATGCACATAAAAAGTAAAGTGTCCTTGTGTCCCAGAAGGATCGTGAAAGATGAAGAAAAATCCATTTTTTTAAAATTGCATTCATTTGCTCGTGCCCGTAAATGTCTCTGTTGTTTCCCACATAAGATGTGTTAATTTTCATAATCACCCGGTTATTGGTGCCGTTCTGCAGAATGTTTTGATGGGGGAAGCTCTTGATGTCATCGCCGAGAAGCCGGCGTGTCTGCGGAGGAAAGCAGCCAAATTAGTATGTGCATTCCCCCCGTGGCTCCTTAAAGCAGCCACATATCATTCATTGTAATTAAGATAAAGTCCTCGCTCCCTCTCCTCCCTCTAACTATTATTTACACTTCATTTCTTTATTACTACTTTCTTTGCGTTCGCTTTCTCATTTCTGCCCGCGTTCTCAGTGTCCTCGTGCCCGTCCCGCTTTTTGATTGCTTAATTCAGGCCCATTTCTCAGCCCTTGCCATGTCTCATTTGTCTCGCTTTAGCCGTGGGCATGCGCCGCACGGCGGCGGAATATTTTCTGGGGAAAAAAAAGGAAGGGGAGCATAAGGCTGCAGTCAGTGCCCTCCCCTGGTAACCCAGATAAGATGTACGTCCACGCAGTGTCGCGTTACCTCGCCATCGCCCCCGGGGTCACGCGAGCTCATGTGCTGATGGTCCATCTGTTGGTGCGGATAAAGAGGCAAATGAGGCCGCTTTGTAATGCGGCGTGACCCTGTCGGACCGATGCAGACGGGGCTAACGTACTCGGTGAAGCAGCGAGGGACCTGGCACAAAAAAAAGGGGAGATGGGTTACGTCTCATTAAACTGCATCAGCGGTTCATTTGCAGACCCACAGTGGAAAGCTGATAACCAAACAGCATTTGGATTTTTTTTTTTCCCCCAACCCCCGAGCATCTAACAGGGGCGGAGGACTTTGATATGGAAGAGACCCCTGCTTATTGTTTTAGTACAAAAAGAGGGACACTCTTTGATGTTGCATCATTTTGCAGTCCATCAGAAGATTGTCTGTTTGTTTTCGAGAAAAAAAAAAAAAAAAAAAAAAAGGAAGACCTGCAGGTATGCGGAGGAAGGATAGACCCCGGTCATGAGGGGTCTTCAAACAGAAATATAAAAGATATGAGGGAAGAGGAATGAAAAATAGATAAGGCATAAGGAGGCAAAAAAAGTAGCCATCAAGACAGTCGCCATGGAAACGGTGACCTTGTGTGGAACGTGAGATGAGGTAGATATGCCTCCGTGCAACAAGCGCCTTTTAATTTCCCAGCGAAGATTAAACGGACGCCGTGCCAAATTCGAAATAATGCAACGGGTATTTATTTGCAGATGGCGGCGTATGACGTCATCCAGATTGGTGTGTTTGAAAAAAAAAAAAAAAAAAAATTCGATAAATCACTAGAAATAAAAAAAAAAAACGCTCCTTTACCTCAACTGTGGATGGCTACCTGAAAGATGGCGTCGTGGTCAATGCGTACACTGCAAAAAGTCAGTGTTCAAAAACAAGAAAAAAACAAACAAAAATGAGGGGTGTTTTATTTGAACTAAGCAAAATTATCTGCCAATAGAACAAGAAAATTCGGCTTGTCAAGACTTTCCAAAACAAGTAAAATGAGCTAACCTCAATAAACCGCAAAATACCTTAAAATAAGTATATTCTCACTAATAACAAGTGCACTTTTCTTGGTAGAAAAAAAAAAGAGTCCTTTTTGCTCAATATGTTGAAAAATATTCTTCAGTTAAGTAAATGCTAGTGCCATTATCTTGACATAATGATATGCGCTCGGCATCATGATTTTTTTTTTCATGCTTGAAGTAAGAAATTATTACTTTAAAAAAGTAGTTTTATACTTGTGAGTGTTGATGACACAGCTTTGTATCAGTTGATATTCTAGTTTCAAGCACGTTTTACTCAATATAGGTCATCAAATCTCAGCAACAAGCTGTAATATCTTACTGAGATCATTTAGGACCAAAACCCTTAAAACAAGTAAAACACTCTAACATAACATTTGCTTATTGAGAAGAATTATCTTATCAGACAGAAAATAAGCAACTATTACCCTTATTTGAGATATTTAATCTTACTTAGATTTCAGTTTTTGCAGTGTACGTCGGTGCAAAGATGAGTGACGGGCAAGTTTCACCTCAAATTATACGCTGACTGGGTTTTAGATCAATGTTTTTTCCAAATTTTGGGCAAATAAATAAGATGCATTGGGGTAAAACATTTTGATTATGTCCCTGGATGACATTCTGATGATAAAATTGTGTTTGTGTCTTTTTTAGGTTAATTAAAAAGATGCAAGTGAGTAATCGCCTGTGATTAATCGTGACTGATCCAAATTCCAAAGTGTCATAATTGATAAAAAATGGTTTTTAATTTGAGTAAAATTAACTTAAACTTTTCTTAAGGTCATTTGAATTAGACAACCAAGTAACTTGTAATTAATCATGATTAATCCAAATTCAAAAACGTGATTAACCTGATTTAAAAGTACATTGTTTGACAAAATTGCATTTGTGTCCAAATAATGGGGTCTTGTTTTAAATTAATATACATTTTACAAACAAGTAATAACCTATAATAATTATGATTATCCAAATTCAAAGGTTTGATTAATCTGATAAAAAAAAATTAACTGTTTGACAGAACTGCATTTGTGTCCTAATATTGGGGTTTCTTCTGAAGTATTTTAAATTATGCAAGCAATGATTAATCACAATTAATCCAAATTCAAAAATAGGGATTCAAGAGATTATTTATGATTAATCGTTTGACAAAATTGCGTTTGTGTCCAAATAATGGGAACATTTTTTAAGTTAAATTCGATTTTTCAAGTGAGTATTAAGCTGTCATTGATTATGAATAATCTAAATTTAAAAGTATGATTAATCGGATAAAAAAATCCTTTCAAAAAAGTGCATTTTTGTCTGATAATTGGGGTCCTTTTTAGGTGAATTGAAATGATGCAAGTGAGTAATCACCTGTGATTAATTGTGACTGATCCAAATTACAAAGTGTCATAAATTGATAAAAAATGTTTTTTTAATTTGAATAAAATTGTGCGTCTAATTTGAATTATGCAAGTAACTTGTAATTAATCACGATGAATCCAAATTAAAAAGCGTGATTAATCTGATTTAAAAGTAAATTGTTTGACAAAACTGCATTTGTGTCCAAATATTGGGGTCTCTTCTGAGTTATTTTAAATGATGCAAGCAATGATCAGTCACAATGAATCCAAATTCAAAATAGTGATTCCAACTGATTATTTATGATGTATTGTTTCACAAAATTGCATTCTTATCCAAATAGTTCGGTCTTGTTTAAGGTTTATTTAATAATTACAATCGAGTAATAAACTGTGATTAATCATGATTAGTCCAGGTTCAACATTGTGATTAATCCGATTTAAATTATTAGTTGTTTGACAAAATTGGATGGATGAATGGATGGATGTATTAAATCCAAATATTGAGGTCTTTTTTAAATTATTTTAAATTGCACAAGCAATTAATAACCTATGATTAATAATGATTAATCCAAATTCAAAAGTGTGATTAATCGGATTAAAAACATAATCTTTTGACAAAATTGCATTTGTGTCCCAATACTGGTGTCATTTTTAAGTTATTTGAAATTATGCAAGCAATAAATAACCTATGATTAATAATGATTAATCAAAATGCAAAAGTGTGATTAATCTGATTTAAAAGAAATTATTTTTTGACAAAATTGCATTTGTGTCCAAATATTGGGGTCTTATTTAAGTTGTTTTAAATTATGTAAACAATTAATAACCTATGATTAATAATGATTAATCCAAATGCAAAAGTGTGATTAATTGGGTTACAAATATATATATATATTTTCACAAAATGGCATTTGTGTCCAAATATTGGGGTCTTATTTACGTTATTTTAAATAATGCAAGTAATTAATAACCTATGGTTAATAATGATTAATCCAAATTCAAAAGTGTGATTAATCTAATTTAAAAAAATAATTATTGGACAAAATTGCATTTGTGTCCAAATACTGGGGTCTTTTTAAAGTTATTTTAAATGATGCAAGCAATTAATAACTTATGATTAATAATGATTCATCCAAATTTAAAAGTGTGAATAATCAGATTTTTATTTTTTTTTAAATAATAATTTGACAAAATCCCATTTGTGTCCAAATATCATATTTTTAAAAAAAAAATGTGGACAAAATTGTATTTGTGTCCAAATACTGGGGTCTTTTTTAAGTTATTTTAGATGATGCAAGCAATTAATAAGATATCACATGATAGGTTATTTGGATTAATAATGATTAATCAAAATTCAAAAGTGTGATTAATCTGATTTTTTTTTAAATTATATTTGAAAAAATTGCATTTGTGTCCAAATATTGGCGTCTTTTTTAAGTTATTTTAAATAATTCAAGCAAATAATAACCTATGATTAATAATGATTAATTTATATATATATATATATATATATATATATATATATATATATATATATATATATATATATATATATATATATATATATATATATATATATATATATATATAAAAAAATTACTTGTGTCCAAATATTGGCGTCTTGTTTAAGTTATTTTAAATTATGCAAGCAGTTAACAACCAATGATTGATAATGATTAAGCCAAATTCAAAAATGTGATTAATCTGATTAAAAAAAATTAAAAATAAAATATATATATATATATATATATATATATATATATATATATATATATATATATATATATATATATATATATATATATATATATATATATATATATATATACATATATATATATATATATATATATATATATATATATATATATATATATATATATATATATATATATATATATATTTGACAAAATTGCACTTGTGTCCAAATGTTGGTGTCTTTTTGAAGTTATTTTAAATGATGCAAGCAATTAATAACCTATAATTAATCCAAATTAAAAAGTGTGATTAATCTGATAAAAAATAATAACATTTGACAAAATTGCACTTGTGTCCAAATATTGGGGTCTTTTTAAAAGTTATTTTAAATGATGCAAAAAAAATAAGTACCTATGATTAATAATGATTAATCCAAATGCAAAAGTGTGATTAATCTGATTTTTTTTTTAAAGATATTTGACAAAATTGCACCTGTGTCCAAATATTGGGGTCTATTTTAAGTTATTTTAAATTATGCAAGCAGTTAACAACACATGATTAATAATGATTAACCCAAATTTAAAAGTGTTTGACATTACTAGTTTTAAATGAAATAAATTCTAATGTGATTTGAAAATGTGACTGTGTCCATGCCTCTGTGACTTTAAACTTGGTATCTTATCATATCTTATAGGAGGCCCTTCGCTCATAAACTCATATAATCCATTTTTTCCCCCCATTTGTTCTCTGTAGCAAATTTGACGGACCCTAAATAAACATTATAAGATGAATGTGTGGGTGCAAATGGCAAAAAATGGATTTGAAATATCTGCCGGGGCTTTGAATGATGCCCACATGATTCATAACAATGAGGGTGAACCATTCTTTCCCTTTCCACTGTTTTCTGTTTGAGTACTAAATTTATTTCACTGCTTCTGGTGGCTTAATAATTCAGTGTTTATGCTGGCTATAATTAAAAGAAAAGGTTGGGGTTTTATATGAAACATTTTTTTTTAGAATGAATGGAAATGCTCTGCCATGAAGTATGTACACACACACACACACGAAAAAACTGTCCTTATTGTGAGTCTGTTTTTTGGAATGGTGTGCAGAATTTTGGACATGAAATATCGGTTGAGTTTGATTTCCGTGCAGAACCCAAGCCAAGATGATCAAAATCCTCGTGAGTTATTCTGCCAACTGTCTATGTACGGGAGGGATTACTGTACGGGGGTGGGGGGATATTCTCTCATTTGGAGAGGATAACCATTAAATGGTTAAACTTTATACAAAAAAAAAATAAAAAAAATTTTCAAAAACAAGTTGCAAAAAATATTAAGCTCAGACTTTTACATGTGCTTCAATTGTTTAAAAAAATGCTAAAAAAAAAAGAAAAAAACAACAACAGCAAGAGACTGTGCTTGAAATAAGTCCAGCTAATTTCTCTGAGGATGATGTCCATTTATTGATACCTGAGATTGTAGTTCATACTGTACATGAATATGAATAAAATGCATTTTTTTCCCAATTGGTGAAGTGTTTTTGCATTATGATGTCACATTTTTTTTCCCATTTTCTGATAAACAAAATGTACGTATATACCGTATTTTCCGGACTATGAGGCGCACTTAAAAGAAAATGTTTCTCTAAACTCGTCACTGCGCCTTATAACCCAATGCGCCTAATGCACGGAATAATTCTGGTTTTGCTAATCGACCTCGAAGCAATTTTATTTGGTACATGGTGAAATGATAAGTGTGACCAGTAGATGGCAGTCAAACATAAGAGATAAGTGTAGATTGCATGATGATGATGGAAATTTGACTCAAGTAAACAACGCCAAAATTGTAAATGTTCCATTGAAAATATAGAACATTACACACGGCGCTCAAAAATCTATCAAAATGTTTTAGTACGACTTTGGTAATAATAATAATAGATTTTATTTGTAAAAAGCACTTTACTTTGAGTAAACAACCTCAAAGTGGTACAGTGTATTAAAAAAAATAAAAATAAAAAGATAATAAAAATAAATAAAAATACTAGTATGCATATATCTAAAAAAAAGGCTTTTTTTTTTTAAAAAAAACAACCTCAGGTGGTCAGGGAGAGCGTTCCACAGACTGGGAGCGGTGGAGCAGCTTTGGTAAGCTATGAAGCCGCACCGCTTGATGTATTGTCGGCGCATTAAACATACGAGTATTATTATGGTGTGTGTATAAAGTAAGACATATTATCTGGCGTTTTGTTTCGCAATATTATGCAAAAACAACTGTTCTTACCTTCTGGTACCTGCTGATCTGTATTTGGGATCTGCATGAATCCTGAAAAATTGCGCGCGTCCGCCTTTGTAGTCCGTGTCGATAAGCTTCTTCTTTGTCTCTATCTTCTTGTTATGGGACATTCATTCTCCGCTGTTGCCATTTCTAATATAAAGTAGTGTAAAGTTCTTATTTATGTCTGTCAGTAAACTTGCCATGAAAGCGCTAAAACATACCGGTGTAGTGAGTGTACATTATTCACCCAAGGAAATTTAGTTCTTAAAGAGTTCGGGTCGAACGTTTTTTCACGGGACACATTTCCCGGCCTTGTTGTTGTTTCCGGATGAGGAGATGCTGCTCCGTTATTGATTTAAGTTAAGTCTGAATGTCATTAAAACAGTTAGCGCCATCTTTTGACACTTCTTCCACTCCCGTCCTTGAAGATGGTCTGTTAAACATAATCTATGCAACATTTTGACCAAAGAACCACCATTACATGTTATGTAGACCACAAGGAAGTGTTTTACATTTTGAAAAAAAAATAATAATAATATGACCCCTTTAATGCGCCTTATATTAAAACAAAACAAAATACTTAGCAGCTTGCAGCAGAATGAAAGGAAACATACTTTGAGACATTTCAGAGCTTCCTTATAAATGGGTTATAAATGCTTAAACGATTTAGATCAGAGAGAAGTGGCTCAAAGAGAAAATGATATATGTCTGTCATAGGATAAATCTTCTGCAAGGCTTTAGAACAGCGGGTGCCCAAATGTTTTCCATTGAGGGCCACAGACTGACATATGAAAGGATGCGGGGGTCATTTTGATAGTTTTCACCTTCAAAAACGTTATTTTTTTTTCAAAGGATTAAAAAAATCGTAGAAATTTCGTGTGAACGCTAATGAGCCAAAGCTGAACCAAGCTCGCTGGCTAGATAGCGTCAAGTAAGAAAAAATATGAGCAAAATGAGCTACGAAAGCCAGCATGCCAACAGCTCTATGGTAACAGTAGCATGCTTAAAGTTAGCATTAGGGAAAAAACAAAATATATGACACTGTGGTGCATACCTGCTAAATTAGCTAAAAAAGCTAGCATGCTAATTTCAACATGCTAAAATGCTAACTGTAACATGTGTCAAGTACTAAAATATGTTACTCTGAGGTGTGAACATGATTTTTTTGTTTTAATGCTAGCATACTATTGTGCATCAAGTACCAAAATATGACTAAAGTGTAAATAGACACAATTTGCTAAAAAAAAAAAAAAACTAGCATATTTACGTTAACATAATAACAGGTATCATTTGTCAAGCAACAACAAATTTGACACTGAGGTGATACCTGCAAAATTTGCAACAAAAAAAAAAGCTACTTAGCTAAAAACACAATGCTAACGATTGTCATTAAAAAAAAAGGTATGGGCCGCACTTTGGACACCGCTGCTTTAAAATATACCATGCATTTTTTTGCTAAAAACAAAACCTAACATATAAAAACAACTGAAAATACAGTAAGTGGTAAAAACATGTGCTGAGATTATGAGAACTAGGTATGTTCCGATCAGGGTTTCATAATACATGAGTGAGATCGGCCGATACCAATACCGATCACGTAAATTAACCGTCCATTTTTCAACGTATCTATAGTGAGCGCTACTTACCGTGTAACAACATCAACACAATATTTACACTAGTTCCTTATAGGGTTGTACGGTATACCGGTATTAGTATAGTACCACAATACTAATGAATCATATTTGGTACTATACCACCTTTAAAAAGTACCGGATAATAAGTATTAAGCATAATAATAAGAATAAGTGATTATTACATTTTAACAGAAGTGTAGATAGAACATGTTAAAAGGGAAAGTACCGTATTTTTCGGAGTATAAGTCGCTCCGGAGTATAAGTCGCACCGGCCGAAAATGCATAATAAAGAAGGAAAAAAACATATATAAGTCGCACTGGAGTATAAGTCGCATTTTTTGGGGAAATTGATTTGATAAAACCCAACACCAAGAATAGACATTTGAAAGGCAATTTAAAATAAATAAAGAATAGTGAACAACAGGCTGAATAAGTGTATGAGGCATAAATAACCAACTGAGAACGTGCCTGGTATGTTAACGTAACATATTATGATAAGAGTCATTCAAATCACTATAACATATAGAACATGCTATACGTTTACCAAACAATCTGTCACTCCGCTAAATCCGATGAAATCTCATACGTCTAGTCTCTTATGTGAATGAGCTAAATAATATTATTTGATATTTTACTGTAATGTGTTAATAATTTCACACATAAGTCGCTCCTGAGTATAAGTCGCACCCCCGGCCAAACTATGAAAAAAACTGCGACTTATAGTCCGAAAATTACGGTAAGCAGATATTAACAGTAAATGAACAAGTAGATTAATAATTCATTTTCTACCGCTTGTCCTTAATAATGTTGACAAAATAATAGAATGGAAAATGACACAATATGTTATTGCATATGTCAGCAGACTAAATTAGGAGCCTTTGTTTGCTTACTTACTAATAAAAGACAAGTTGTCTTGTATGTTCACTATTTTATTTAAGGACAAACTTGCAATAAGAAACATATGTTTAATGTACCCTAAGATTTTTTGTCAAAATAAAGCCAATAATGCATTTTTTTGTGGTGTCCTTTATTTAGAAAAGTACCGTAAAGTATCGAAATCATTTTGGTACCGGTACCAAAATATTGGTATCGGGACAACATTAATAGGTACAAACAAAAGCAATACCAGTGCTGGAAGAGCAAACCAAGCCCTCTAAAGTTCGGAGCCATCTTTAAATTGGTCGCCCTCCACATAGGATGTTGTCCTCATTGGCTTTTTTGCCTTGGCGGAGATCGAAATTGAAAGTTAACTTGGCGTAAGTGCCGAGCGCACACACATTCTCGTCCAATCTCCTTCTTCCTCCGAGATCTAAATGAGGTACAATGTGTGTGTATCGCAATAAGAAACATATGTTTAATGTACCCGAAGATTTTTTTGTTAAAATAAAGCCAATAATGCCATTTTATTTGGTGCCCTTCATTTAGAAAAGTATCGAAAAGTACCAAAAAGTAACGAAATACATTTTGGTACGGCTACCAACATATTGGTATCGGGACAACACTAGTTCCTTATTTTATTTTTTGTGTCACATGAAATTGTTTGATCAAACTAATGTCAATAGTACAAAATAACTACACAAAAGCAAAAAAAAACTACTATATAGTACTTATTTACAACATTTGTTTTTTCCCACTAATAATCCTCCTCAGTTAAGGGAATTATTCCCTGAGTTTGACATTAACAAATAAATGCTAAGACCTAATAAATCACTGTAGTATTGATTGGATGCTGCTACTACACCATCGATTTATGGATTGCACCGACTGTGACAATGCTGACACAGCAACAATCTTCACTCTAACTGGTATTTATCTACTCGTTAATTAACCTGCTAATAGTCTCTTTACTTTCTGCTGTTCTATCGCCACTTCTTAAGGTTAAGCACGTATTTATTGGTGTGAAAATGCTATTTGATAATGATACTTCAAAAACGCAGTTTATTTGCCGTAACGGAGGTGATTATTTTTAGCTCATGGGAGCATATCCGCATAATTAGTTGCGAGCCTCCTACCAGGCGGGCGACTAAAAATAAATCAGCCGGGGAGGAATCAGACATTTGTGATGGACATTACAAAGCATCAATCGGCATTGACGAACTGTCAGGTTCAAACACTGATGACATCTATTAAACAAGACAAGAAGCAAAGAATCATACCGAGGCAGAATTCAATTTTGACTCAATTGAGGAGAAACGTGTCAACCTGTAACCTCTTACAGTGTCACCCAAGCTCTGGCGAAAGATTGTACGCCACCTCTTTTTATTTGGACTTTCCCTGTTTACATAACAACATCTGTTTCTAAAGGAATGGGGAGTATGTAAACAGTCATTGTTTTCGGTCACATTAACACAAAAGAAAAAGATGCCTCGGGCTTGGGCTGGTCCTGGCTTCAGCTTGAGCAAGTCTTCGATGACAATAGAGAACCTCCTCCCGTCTCCTTCCATCATACACAATGGATTTTTCCAAGCCTTTGCTTGGTGAAACAAAGACAGTCTCTAGCCTGTTCATTGTGAACTCAGAACGGAAAGTTTTTTGATAATTGACATACAATTTTTCTGGCACGAACACTTGTTATTTGACGCAAAATCATCCTATACTGATTGATGGCTAATCGATCGACGCATCTCTAAAAAAGGACGCCTCAACATATTTTTGTTGTTGCAGAGTTAAGTCACAGTAACGATGACAGCTAGAAACCTGTGCCGAGAGTATGAGTGGCACCTATACTCAGCATTTTATTGTCCTCCTTTCCCTCGTCCGTTTCTTAAAGGGGAACTGCAATTTTTCACATTTTGCCTATCATTCACAATCCTTATGAAAGACAAGATAATATGTTTTTCTCATAAATAAATTCTAGCAAAAGTCAGCTAACAATGGAGCCAATTAGAGTCGCTCTATTCCGCCTATGAAGCGCTCTAAAAAAACCTCCAAAAACCTCCACCGAGGTTTGTATACACCAGGCCTGGGCAAATATTTTGAGAAAAAAATGTGTCTGTTATTATAAATGTGCCTGTTACTACATTACATATATATTTACATTATAAAACCTTAATGGAGGTGTTTGGATGTTTTTTTTAAAGGGTTTTATAGGCAGAATAGAGCGACTCACATAGGCTCCATTGTAAGCAGACACATTTATTTAATATTTAGAATGTTTTTTTGGGGGTTTTTTTTATGTATTCGCCATGTTAGCATTGTCACCCTTAATGGGTGCCTATTGTTCACAATCATTATGAACGACATGACGATGGATTGATTTAAAAAAAAAAAAAAAAAAAGCATTCTAACTGATAAATAAACGTAAATAAGAGTCTGCTTACAGCCCATAAAACCAGATAAATAAAATTTCAAAAAGCGCCAACAATACTCCATCTACATTTCTTGACTTGACTGTTAACCAAGTATTAGTGATATCGTTATTATACTGTAAGCGCTAATAGTGGTATTCGTGATCACAAGCTTGTGTGCCGATGTTGACAATATCGACTGGTGAGCTGCTTCCTTGAATCTATTGTAGATCATAATGCATGCCACTCACCTGGATAGTAGAAGGATGAGGTCGTAATCCGACAAGTTGGTACACTTTGACAGCCAATTTAGACCCGGAAAAGGCAAAGGAGACACAAAAAGACGCTTGGTTCCCCCCCTTTTTCTTTGTTATTCTTCATCTAAATAGCAATATATAAACATCCTGTCACATGGTGTTGGTGACGAACCCCAAGATGCAGAGAAGGCAGGATTGGGGCAGGAAAACATGATTTAATGTCGAAAATAAGAAGGTAAAACACAAACCAGGAACTAGGCGACAGGAAACAGGATACCAGGAAACAGGAACTAGGAACAAAAAGACAGCACGCTGCAAACAGCTACAGGATACAAAGTGCTGCTTCAACGACGACAAGTATTACAATGACAATACTCCAGCCCAGGCTGGCTGGCAAGGCAGGTTTAAATAGCATCTGGCTGATTGACACCAGGTGTGGCCAGGTGCCAATCAGCCGCAGCTGAGGGAACACAGCGCTCAAGGAGACAAGCAGGAAACAACCAAAATAAAAGCGCTGACAGGAAATAAAGACAAACACAGAGGGAAAACTAAAACATAACCAAACTGTCAGGGACAAGCCTGACATATCCTAGCAGTCGGCATCCTAATGACAGCAAGATATTGTACCGTAAGTGATGTTTTATTATGTTTGCTGGCTCTGCAGGGAGTATTAATCAGTCATGTGGGGGGGAAATTAACGCCGTATTGTGTTTTTTAAATTACTGTGCCGTGTATGCTTAAAATGAGAAAAATACATAAATAATAAATGTTATTAATAATGTGCCTGTTACTACATTACATATATACTTACATTATAAAACCTTAATGGAGGTGTTTGGATGTTTTTTTAAGGGCTTTATATGCAGATTAGAGCGACTCACATAGGCTTCATTGTAAGCAGACTTTTAATCGTATTTATTGAATATTTAAAATGCATTTTAAAAAAAATACACGTCCATCTTTCATAATGATTGTGAATGAATTCCACCCCCAAAAATGTAGTCCCCTTTAACCAGGAAACTGAAGTCCTGCTTGGATCTTTATTGATTGCCACAACATAATACTACAATATAAGACAAATAGTGTACTGCAGGGGTCACCAACGCGGTGCCCGCGGGCACCAGGTCGCCCGTAAGGACCAGATGAGTCGCCCGCGGGCCTGTTCTAAAAAAAAAAAAAAAAAAAAAAAAAAAAAAAAAAAAGTAAAAAAAAAAAAAAATTTTTTTTTTTTTTTTTTAAATTAAATCTACATAGAAAAAACACAAGATACACTTTCAATCAGTGCATCGACCCAAACAACCTCCCCCATGCACACTCATCCACACCCACTCACACAAAAGGGGTTATTTCTTTCTGCTACCAATATTCTGGTTCCCACAACATAGACAACACATCTGCAAGGGACACAGTCCCTGAAGCACACATGATTGTATAGGCTGCTGGTCCATTAACATTTTCATTAATTACTATTTTTTATGTAATTATTTTTATATTGTTTTACTTTCTTTTTTATCCAAGAAAATGTTTTTTATTTATTTATCTTATTTTATTTTATTTTTTAAAAAAAGGGCCTTATCTTCAACAGACCAGGTTGTCAATGAAATTAGATTTGTTTAAAGGGTTTTTTAAACCAGGCCCAGTCCAGATAATGTCCAAGTCCGACTCAGCAACACACACCTTCATTCATGTACACAGAAAAAAATTAGGGAACACAACAGATTGCATATCATTTATAAACAAAATTATATTTTCAAAATAAGCATTTATGTACAGTCCAGATTATGTCCAGGTCACTCAAATTAGGGAACACAACAACAGATATCATATAATCTATAAACATAATTATACTTTCAAAATAAGCCTTTGAGGACTTCTCATCTTTTTTTAAATGTTTTTTGGCATCATTATCGTTTTCAACCATGTAACTTTCTAAAGTTAGAAAATACTGAATAAATGTTTTAAAGAAAGTAATACTAAGTGAATATCTGTTTTTGGCCTTAAAAATAAACATTTTACAGAGTACTATAATTAAATTGACTAAATCATGATTGTCAATGAACTCTCCTAAAATAACAGAAACCACATTAAGCTTCATAAACAAACCAATCCTTAAACACATTTGTTCAACTTCCACCCAAAACAAAGACACAATATGACAATACCAAAACAAATGCAGGGTGGATTCAGGCTCCTGACAACAAAATCGGCAATCATCTGACTCTGTCATATTCCATAATTTTAACATTTTCCCTGTGGGTAAGAAGTTATAAACAATTTTAATTTGAAAATAACGATTTTGCACATCGATAGTGGTTTTATAGATTAGTTTGAATATGGCATCCCATGGCAACGGGCAGTCAAAAAAGTCCTCCCATTTTCCATTTGTGTTGTATGAGGCAGCCTTCAAAGATTTCTTCATTAAATAAAAAATATATATTTTTCTATTTATTTTAGTTCCTTTTTGCAAACTAGAATTTCTTATTAGAGGTTTACAAACTAATAATTTAGTAGTTCCATAATTAATTATTTGTTTCCATCTTTTCCCAATTACTCCAGTTAGTTGATAAAATGAAAAGCTTGAGCAAGTATCACCATACATAGTTCTAAATTCATCATACTTCATAATTTTACCATTCTCATTGATAATATCATTGACAAAAATGATTCCTCTTTCAAACATATTTTTCCAAAAGAAAGGCTTTCCATCTATTACAATATTAGAGTTCATCCATATTAACTGCTGCAAAATATCGTCTCTTTTTTCTGGCACATAAAATTGAAAACACCACTATGAGTGGATTGTTTCCTTTATGAACCCCGCCATGTTTCCCAGCAGACTCTCTGGGAGGGGATCACTTGTAAAAAAGGATACAATTTATTTTGATACAGTACATGTTTTTTGTCCAACAGGACATTTGTGTACCACTCAATGTTTAAATACATCTTTGGAACAATTGATGCTTTTAAAGACAGACACATAGCTTCAAGGTTGAGAAGTTTCAGGCCCCCATATTCATACTCTTTGTACAAGACCTTTCTTTTAATCTTTTCTGGTTTGCCGTTCCAGACAAAATCGAAGACCCTCCGCTCATAAATCTTAAAAAAGTTTTGTGATGGAGCTGGTAATGACAAAAACAAATAAATAAATTGAGGAATAATTAACGAGTTGGCAATAGACATTTTACCATACAAGGTTAGGGATTTCCCTTTCCATAATTGCATAATTGTGTCCAGCTTTCTTAGTCGATTATCATAATTTACTGAGCCTAGATCTTCCAGATTTTCTGGGACAACAACACCAAGTATGTTAACTGGTCCATCTGTCCACAAAACAGGCACTTTGCATTCCATTCGAAAGGACGTTCCCTTTAGATTTCCGATCCTTAACATTTTACATTTATCATAATTAAGCTTAAGGCCAGATTGCTGTGAAAATATGTCCAAAAGATTAAGAAGGTTCCGCAAACAATGAGGAAAAATCTTATCTTTGTGAATCAGCCTTTTCTGACATGAACTTCATCAAGAACAAACACAGAACACGCCTCACTGATGCACATCTGCAAGACTCACTCAGAGTTGCAGTGTCAAGTTACACACCAGAGTACAACACACTAGTTAACAGCATGCAATGCCAGGCTTCCCACTAACTGACAAAGAAACAGATAACAGATTTGGTGTCCAGTTCAAAGTGTGACATGACTTAAAAATTTGAGAGTTTACTTTTGTATTTTACATGAGTTATTATTTGTACAAACATGGTGCAAAGTAATTCATGATTTGTTAAAAAATGTTAGTGGCTATCTAGTTAAAATGGGATATTGTGATTTCACAAGACTGTCTTAGAAGTGATCATTTGAAAATGTTCAATTTGAAAAATGTGCACTTAGAGAAAATATAAAAATAAAGTGTTGCATATTGATATTTATCTGTTTCTATATATATATTTGTTGTGAGAAATCATTAAGATGATCAGTGTTTCCACAAAGATAAATATCATTAATTATTAATAATAACAGAGTTAAAGGTAAATTGAGCAAATTGGTTACTTCTGGCAATTTATTTAAGTGTGTATCTAACTGGTAGCCCTTCGCATTAATCAGTACCCAAGAAGTAGCCCTTGGTTTCAAAAAGGTTGGTGACCCCTGGTGTACTGTAATATATATATATATATATATACAATACATAAATAAGATTTGATTCAACACTTAATTTTGTCCAAAATATATACCATTTGAAGTGCGGTGTGGCTAGGGACAACGATGTGTGCATGTTACTGTAAGGCAGTGCTTCTCTTTTTTTTCTTTTTTTTTTTTTTTTTTGGTCCTGTCCAGCTTCTCAGGCAAATCATATAGTAGATGTAGATGCCCATATCGGCTGTTCAGATTTACTTTACAAAAGAGAAGTGTAAGATGCAGTGCAGTGTTTCTCAATTACTTTTTGTCATGCCCCACCCTAGGGGAAACATTTTTTAAATACGATTGAGAACCTGATAATCTTTTTTTTTTTTTTATCCGCACAAACCACTCTTTGAGTTGCTCGAGTCTTTCAGCTGAAGACATGTGAAAATCAAAAAATACCTTAATATTGGAATTACTATTTACAAATAACTGCTATATGGAGGAAAACTGTTTACCTTGCAAGAAACCGGAAGGACAGACCATCTAGGCTGCATGTGCAAATATTAGTTATTAATTTGACTTTAAAACAGCGAGATTATCCAACTGGCAAAGCAACTCCCCAAATTTCCATCATAGATAGTACTTTATTGATTCATAATAACAATCTGACCTTTCAGAACTATTCCATGACCAATATCGCCCTCCCCGTCTTTGGAATAACCGCCGCCGGCCTTCCATCCGTGAAGTTTATTGATCAGTCCACTGACAACTTTCGCTGAAGCAGCAGCCGCGGCTTCCCAAATACTGTTCTCTTAAAGGCCTTTGCTCGCTCGCCAAGCAGCCGAGTCCTTTGATGTGTGTGACGGAGCGTTGTCCTGCATAAAGATCACGGCCTTCCGGAATGCCGCAGACTCATTACTCAAAAGCCCGTCAGCCTCGGAATTGTTCAGCAGAGAAAGCCTTTGAGATGTTATTGTTTGGAAGTGGACAAATATTGTAGTGGCACAATA
Organism: Entelurus aequoreus; assembly: GCF_033978785.1. NCBI lineage: Eukaryota > Metazoa > Chordata > Actinopteri > Syngnathiformes > Syngnathidae > Entelurus > Entelurus aequoreus. The sequence goes on along the minus strand of NC_084732.1, from coordinate 79,776,312 downwards.
TTCAGCAAATTACCCCATTTTTCTGACTATAAGGCGCACTGGATTATAAGGCGCATTAAAGGGGTCATGTTATTATTTTTTTCTACATTTAAAACGCTTCCTTGTGGTCTACATAACATGTAATGGTGGTTCTTTGGTCAAAATGGTGCATGGAATATGTTTTACGGACCGTCTTCAAGCCGCTTAATTACGTGCCTCCACTTCGACAGCGTATTCTCCCCGTCATCTTCGTAGTACCGGTAGTTTTTAGGGCTTCCATAGCGAGACTACTGACAAATATAGGTTAGAACTGTACGCTACTTTATATTAGAAATGGAAACAGCAGAGGATGAATGCCCAAAAACAACAGGATAGAGGAAAAATAAGGATCTTATTGACTTATGCAGATCCCAAATACACATCAGCAGAAACAAACAGGTAAGAAAAGTTGGTTTAGCATAATATTGCGAAACAAAACGCCAGATAATGTGTCTCCTAATAGGTGCCATTTTATTTTAGACACACTATAGTAATACCCGTAGGTTGAAGCACAGTACGCCTGACTATGGTAGCCGTAATGCGCCGACAATCCATCAAGCGGTGCGGCTTTGTATCTTACCGAAGTCGTACTAAAACATTTCACCAGATTTTTGAGCGCCGTGAGTAATGTTCTATGTTCTCAACGAAGCATCAAAATTTTGGTGTTGCTTGCTTACGGGTACTTGCTAGCGTCACTTATTGAACAGCCTGTAGTCCTCACTTATCTGTTATGTATGACTGCCATCTACTGGTCACACTTATCATTACACCATGTACCAAATAAAATTGCTACGCGGTCGGTAAGCACAACCAGAACTCATAAGTACATAAGCTAAAATTTTTTGAAAATGAAAGGATTATAAGTGTGCCTTATAGTCTGAAAAATACTATAGTATTATTGATTATGTATTGAAATGAACAAACTACAGCAAGTTTCTTTTAATTATGTTTTAATGTATACATCCATGTTCTATACCACTTGTCCTCATTAGGGTCACAGTTAATCTGAACCTATCCCTGCAGAACCATGGACTGGTCTCCAGCCTTTGTTTGATTAGGTCCATTCACACCTATGAACAATTTAGAATCAATTATGTTACTATGCACGTTTTGGGAGAACCATTGTGTCGCGTTCAGTGTTGTGTCGGTTGTGACCCCAGGATGCAGAGAAGGCCGGCAAAGTGCAGATATCATTTATGTATTAAGAAAAATAAAGAAATGGTACTGCAGGGGAGTGCATAGGAACCGTAGGGACAGCTATGCACATTAAAGTACAAGGAAAAGTGAAAAACTCAACCATCCCCACCCAGAGGACAGGGCTGGCATCGTGATTGGCAAACAGGAACAGGTGTGTCCTGATTGCCAACCAGGCACAGGTGAGGGAGCCAGTGCTCAGACAGGAGACGTAGTGGCAAAAAGAAGACAAACAGGAAATGGAGACCAAAATTAGAGCGCTGGACAGAAATAAGACAAATTACCAGAAACTAATCATAATTGTCACGGGATATAATATATTTATTTTTTTATTTTTTATTTTTTCAAATAAAACAAATAGCTTCATTCCAAAATGTATAAACATTCCCATTAAAATTCTGGCTTTTTTAACAAATTGATCAAACTTGAATCTATTTTGATGTACCAAAACAATTCACAGGAAAGAAATGGTGCAGTAATTCAATTTTGTTGTGCGAACAAACCCATTTAAAACATTAATTTACATATTTTTCTGACAACTGCCTGGCGGATTTAATCACAGTACTTTAGTTTACAAACCCAGCATTAAAAAAGCGTGCTACTGGCCATTTTGTGAAGGTCCAGGTGAATTTGCCTAATATTTTTAGCAGTGACGTAGCAGGAAAAGGCTAGGAAGCTGTTATTTCAAGCACTCTGTTATTCATTCATTGACATTTTACATGCACTTATTCACACACAACGGCGCCCCGTCGGATCTCAAGGCATTACGCACCAGCAAAGACATAAGTTTTGAGTAGACCATAGATGTGCACGTTTGAGCGCCAGCTCAGAGACTAATTTGATCTGCGAAAATGATGCTGAGGGGCCAAAATGATGCGCAGACTTTTGGGACACTGTTCACAAGCCCAACACTAACGCTGAGCGCCACAGGGAAGAATAAAAATATCAGGAGATATTTCCAGTGACGTTTTTATCATCAGTGACGAAGCAGGGAGAGGCTTGGAATCTGTTTGCATTACATTAATTGACATTTTACATGCGCTTTTTCCACACAAAACGGGGCCCCCCCACAGATCACGGGGCCCTACGCACAGCATGTGGTGCGTGTATAAGGAGTATATGAGGACCTGATTGAATTAGTAGTTATTCACAAAATCATAGGTTTTTTTTTTACCGTCTGGGGGGTTTTGTGCTTCTGAAAGTACCAGTACTGAGTTGTGTATCAACTTCAGCAATAAGTTCCTAACTTTTCATCTTATCTTTCTTCCTTAGTGATTTCCTAAGAGGAGTCCATTCAAATTCATGACGTGTTCTTAAACGGCCCAATTGTTATACATGGTAAATGGGTTATACTTGTATAGCACTTTTCTACCCTCTGTCATGGCGTGGACTTTTACGCAGCCTACTGCGAGGATTGTTTTCCCGGAATGCAAACGGACTGGACCAGACATCGGTAGAAGGATCATGATTTAATTTCTACTCAAAAAAGGTTACAAACAAATGGCGCTCACAGCGGAGGAACAAAACTTGGCGCAGGTAACAAAACTAACACATGGGCAGAAACTATGGACATGAAACAAAACTTACTTAGCAGAGCATGAATCAATGGCATGAACAGCAAAATCAGAGTAGCACATAGCAAGAACAGAGTAATGTCGCCAGGACGACTGACCGGCAATGGCAGGCTTAAATAATGCCTCTGATTAGTGCTCGGGAAGCAGGTGAGCGGGCGAGCACTAATCAGAGACAGGTGAACACAATGATTAGCGACAGGTGTGATCCTAACACATGAGGCAGGTGAACTAATGAGTCGCCATGGTGACAAAACAAACTCACAGGTGCACAACCAAGAACTAAAGCAGTCCAAAACTAACAGAAAATAACTAAACAAACATGATCCGGACCACGGATCATGACACCTTCAAGGTACTCAAAGTGCTTTGACACTATTTCCACATTCACCCATTCACACACACATTCACACACTGATGGCGGGAGCTGCCATGCAAGGCCCTAACCACGACCCATCAGGAGCAAGGGTGAAGTGTCTTGCCCAAGGACACAACGGACGTGACGAGGTTGGTAGAAGGTGGGGATTGAACCAGGAACCCTCAGGTTGCTGGCACGGCCACTTTCCCAACTATGCCACGCCGTTCCCCCCCCCCTGCTGTTCTTAAGTTGCTGAATGCCAAATGGTGAGCGTGTGTGTGTCTATCATAATTTATATATAAACATGCCCTTATTTCCCCAATATGCATATGCAAACACCCTTAATTCCGTAATTTGCATAGGTAAACGCCCTTAATTCCCCATATAAGGGCACAGTTCCTGCGAAAAAGCCAAACATCAAACACACGGAGAAAACACAAACAGATTACAGAAGAGAAATTCGTATTATCCCGCAGGGGAAACACATAATGTCAAAACGTAAGTTTAAGAAAGGGGGGACAGCTGAGGTAGCCTAAAGCATTCAAATAAATATTCGTCACTTCGGGCAAATAGGTCTACATGGTGGTGAAATATGCACTCCTTCCCCAGGGTCTCGATCTGCGGCTGTCATGTCTTGTGATCATGTTTTGTATATTTATGTTCTGTTTGGTTAAAACTCCATAGTTTCTGTTTTTTCACTCCCTCGTTTTGTCACCATGGCGACTCATTGGTTTCACCTGTCATGCATTTGGACTCACGCACCTGTTTTTAATCATGAGGAGACTATTTAAGCCGATAGTTGCCAGGTAGTCAGCCTGGCGACATTACCCCTGTTACTCTAATGATTACGCGTTCCGTGCCATGGTTCCATGCCATAGTTCCATGCCATAGTTCCATGCCATAGTTCCATGCTTGACCAATTAAGTTTTTGTTTATTTGTGTCACAGTAAGTGTTTTTTTGTTTCGTGCCCATAGTCTACTTAAAGGCCTACTGAAACCCACTACTACCGACCACGCAGTCTGATAGTTTATATATCAATGATGAAATCTTAACATTGTAACACATGCCAATACGGCCGGGTTAACTTATAAAGTGACATTTTAAATTTGCCGCTAAACTTCCGGTTCGAAACGCCTCTGAGGATGACGTATGCGCGTGACGTAGCCCGGAGAACACGGGTATGCCTTCCACATTGAAGCCAATACGAAAAAGCTCTGTTTTCATTTCATAATTCCACAGTATTCTGGACATCTGTGTTCGTGAATCTGTTGCAATCATGTTCATTGCATTATGGAGAAAGAAGCTGAGCAAGCAAAGAAGAAAGTTGTCGGTGCGAAATGGACGTATTTTTCGAACGTAGTCAGCAACAACAGTACACAGCCGGCGCTTCTTTGTTTACATTCCCGAAAGATGCAGTCAAGATGGAAGAACTCGGATAACAGAGACTTTAACCAGGAGGACTTTTGACTTCGATACACAGACGCCTGTAGAGAACTGGGACAACACAGACTCTTACCAGGATTACTTTGATTTGGATGACAAAGACGCAGACGTGCTACTGTGAGTATGCAGCTCTGGCTTCTAAACATTTGATCGCTTGACCGTATGTGCGCAACTTTTTTTTGCGTATGTACGTAACTTTTTTAAAATATATAAGCTTTATGAACCTTGGGTTAGGTGAACGGTCTTTTGGGCTGAGTGATTGTGTGTGTTGATCAGGTGTTTGAATTGTATTGGCGTGTTCTATGGAGCTAGGAGCTAGCATAGGAGCTAGGAGCTAGCATAACAAACACGCAGGTGTTTTTATGCAGGATTAATTTGTGGCATATTAAATATAAGCCTGGTTGTGTTGTGGCTAATAGAGTATATATATGTCTTGTGTTTATTTACTGTTGTAGTCATTCCCAGCTGAATATCAGGTACCGTGAGTATGCAGCCTTGGCTGCTAAACATTTGATAGCTTGACCGTATGTGCGCGTCACGTACGTAACTTTTTAAAAATATATAAGCTTTATGAACCTTGGGTTAGGTGAACGGTCTTTTGGGCTGAGTGATTGTGTGTGTTGATCAGGTGTTTGAATTGTATTGGCGTGTTCTATGGAGCTAGGAGCTAGCAGAGGAGCTAGGAGCTAGCATAACAAACACGTAGGTGTTTTTATGCAGGATTAATTTGTGGCATATTAAATATAAGCCTGGTTGTGTTGTGGCTAATAGAGTATATATATGTCTTGTGTTTATTTACTGTTGTAGTCATTCCCAGCTGAATATCAGGTCACCCCCGGCTCTCATAGCATCTTCCTTATCTGACTAGCTTCAACTCCCCACTAGTCCTTCACTTGCACTTTACTCATCCACAAATATTTCATCCTCGCTCAAATTAATGGGGAAATTGTCGCTTTCTCGGTCCGAATCTCTCTCACTTCATGCGGCCATCATTGTAAACAATAGGGAACTTTGCGTATATGTTCAACTGACTACGTCACGCTACTTCCGGTAGGGGCAAGCCTTTTTTTTATCAGATACCAAAAGTTGCAATCTTTATCGTCGTTGTTCTATACTAAATCCTTTCAGCAAAAATATGGCAATATCGCGAAATGATCAAGTATGACACATAGAATAGGTCTGCTATCCCCGTTTGAATAAAAAAAAATCATTTCAGTAGGCCTTTAAGTGCTAGTTTTTGTTTCCTTAGTCAAGTGGTGTCTCCGCCTTGTGCGTGCCTTTTGTTTGTACCTTTTTTAGTATAATTAAAACACGTATTTACCTTCACGCCATGTCCGGTCCAGGCGATTTGCACCACGGGAAAACAATCCACGCAGTAATTTGCATCATCACAGTCCACGTCGTGACAGCGGCATCTTCAAGTAGCAGCAAAAGCATTGCCATTGTGTGAGTTGAGTCTTTTAAAGACTCACTAATCACTAAATCAACGCCCCGGTAATTGATGATTGTGTGTGTGTGGGTGTGTGTTTTTGATTGATTGATTGAGACTTTTATTAGTAGATTGCACAGTACAGTACATATTCCGTACAATTGACCACAAAATGGTAACACCCGAATACGTTTTTCAACTTGTTTAAGTCGGGGTCCACGTGTGTGTGTGTGTGGGTGTGTGCTCTGGAGCACTCGTAGATTTTGTTCTTACCTACGAACAAATCCCTGCTCAGAAAACATTGGTGAATACAAAAAAATCTCCTTAAAAACTTCGCAAGTGGGCCTAAGAACAAAATGTGTTCTTAAAGGCCTACTGAAACCCACTACTACCGACCACGCAGTCTGATAGTTTATATATAAATGATGAAATCTTAACATTGCAACACATGCCAATACGGCCGGGTTAACTTATAAAGTGCAATTTTAAATTTCCCGGGGAACTTCCGGTTCAAAACGCCTTTGGAGGATGACGTATGCGCGTGACGTCGCGAGGTCCACGGAAGTGTTTGGACACAATACACAGAGCTCTGTTTTCTTCGACAAAATTCCATAGTATTCTGGACATCTGTGTTGGTGAATCTTTTGCAATTTGTTTAATGAACAATGGAGACTGCAAAGAAGAACGTTGTGTGTGGGATCGGTGTATTAGCGGCTGGCTGTAGCAACACAACAAGGAGGACTTTGTTGGATAGCAGACGCTAGCGCCGGCGACCTCACCTTGACTTCCTACGTCTCCGGGCCGCCGACCGCATGGTCGATCGCTGGAACGCAGGTGAGCACGGGTGTTGATGAGCAGATGAGGGCTGGCTGGCGTAGGTGGAGCGCTAATGTTTTGGTCATAGCTCTGACGAGGTCCCGTTGCTAAGTTAGCGTCGTTAGCAACAGCATTGCCAGGCTTCGACAGGCGGCACAGCATTAACTGTGTATTTACATGTCCAGTGTTTGGTTCGGTATCTCCTGATAGTTGTATTGTTGATCTTCTGTCTATCCTTCCAGTCAGGGATTTATTTATTTTGTTTCTATCTGCATTTGAGACAGATGCTATCCCGTTAGCTCATGCTAAAGAGCTTCGTCGATGTATTGTCGTGGAGATAAAAGTCACTGTGAATGTCCATTTCGCCTTCTCGACTCTCATTTTCAAGAGGATATAGTATCCGAGGTGGTTTGAAATACAAATCCGTGATCCACAATAGAAAAAGGAGAGAGTGTGGATTCCAATGAGCCAGCTTGTACCTAAGTTACGGTCAGAGCGAAAAAAGATATCTCTTGAACTGCATTCTAGTCCGTCACTCTAACGTTCCTCATCCACGAATCTTTCATCCTCGCTCAAATTAATGGGGTAATCGTCGCTTTCTCGCTCCGAATATCTCTCGCTCCATTGTAAACAACGGGGAATTGTGAGCAGCACTACCGCTTGTGACGTCACGCTACTTCCGGTAGGGGCAAGGTTTTTTTTTATCAGCGAGCAAAAGTTGCGAACTTTATCGTCAATTTTCTCTACTAGCTCCTTTCAGCAAAAATATGGCAATATCGCGAAATGATCAAGTATGACACATAGAATGGATCTGCTATTCCCGTTTAAATAAAAAAAAATTCATTTCAGTAGGCCTTTAAGAACGGTTGCTGAGTGATGCCCAATGTGTTCGGCAACCCCCACCCTGAGGAACATTTCTGGGATTATTACATTTGAATTCTCCATTATTTCTTACAGTACATACCATTAAAATGTCTCTCATTATGAACACACAATTGTCATGGGAACCGCTATTCTTAGTTTTTAGCGCTGTACTTTTTTCATTTCATTTGTCTAATTAGTGATACTGATTATGCGTTTCATAAAAAGCTTTAAAGAAACAGTATGCTATTATTGTACTTAATGTTGTTGTTTTTTATTCTAAGGTTGTTTTTTGTTTTGCAAACGTTTCCTTTAAGGAAATCTCTGTGCAGGGAGCAACGTTTCTAAGAGGACACTGCCAGGCTGAAAGGATCATTGGCAAGCTGTGACACAGATGGTTTGCCACATGATGGTTCTAATAACACCTGTTACACAAAAAAGGTGGGCAAAGAGGTGGGTGCAAGCTTTTTTTTAGAAAGTGGAGAATCCTAAAAATAACAATATGTTTTAAATTGAGGTTGAAACAACCTATTTTCCTTGACATTCTTAAAGGGTTGTACTAATGAATTTAAAAACGGTACTATACTGCTTCTGAAAAATACCGGTACCGTCGTCACCTGGTGACGAGCATGTTCGGCAACGCGCACAGAAACAGCGTAAAGATAGAAAAAGGAAGACTGGACTCATTTTTGGCTAACAATAAAGTTGAAGCTATAAACACTGAAGCGCCGATCTGCAAGAAGTGCTTAGCTCTTGCTCTTGCTAGCCGCCAGCTAGCTCGCGGCTAACGTCCATCCGCAGTCCGTCGTGTTTTAGCTACTTCTGAATCACTAATCCTCGCCTCCATGGCGACAAATAAAGTATTTTTCTTACAAGTATCAGGACGAGGATTCAGTACACTCTGTAGAAGGATACAATAGCTAACCGCTAACAACGAGCTAATGCCCCTGAATGTAAACAAATGCCATGGGTGGATCTACACCAGGGGTGGTAAACTAATTTTAGATCGGGGGCCACATGGAGAAAAATCTACTCCCAAGTGGGCCGGACTGGTAAAATCTCGGCATGATAACTTAAAAATAAAGACAACTTCGGATTGTTTTCTCTGTTTAAAAATATCATAATGTTGTTGTTTTGTTTTTTTTACACTTACATATTGCGGTTAATAGTATTGTATCTTTATTTGTTGTTGTTTATACTTTCTGAATAATTTATGTGATAATGTTTATAAGTCAACTCATTGGTGTTAATTTTCAATCTATCAAGATAACAAAAATAATATCAAAATCAAATTGCAGGATGTTATTAATGTAGTTTGCTCATTTTCCTCGACTTGTGCACTAACATCATGTGTTTTACTTTTTTTTTTTTTTTACATATGTAGCATCATCTACAAAGAATTGCTATTGCGGCATCTAGTGGACACATTTAAAACAGCAGTTTTTTGTCATTCAAAAATTTCGGCTCATTTTTATACTTAGCAAACTCATCCCGCGGGCCGGATAAAACCTGTTGGCGGGCGGGCCTGTTCTGGCCCGCGGGCCGTACGTTTGACATCCCGGATCTACACAGACATCGACTGTAACGATACCATTTTTTGATTGATTGATTGAAGCTTTTATTAGTAGATTGCACAGTACAGTACATATTCCGTACAATTGACCACTAAATGGTAACACCCGAATAAGTTGTTCAACTTGTTTACGTCCACGTTAATCAATTCATGGTAACGTAGTACCAAGTACAAGAGCCATTCATAGTCGATACGACAATGATTACGTCGATATGTTTTGTTATCACATAATCTTTTGTCTTGTTTATTGTTTATAAACCCAGAACTTGAATTATGACCAATGTATGACCCTGTAACTACTTGGTATTGGATTGATATCAAAATGTGTGGTATCACCCAAAACCTGTGTAAAGTATCAAACAACAGAAGAATAAGTGATTATTACATTTGAAGTGTAGATAGAACAGAAAGTACGCAGATATTAACAGTAAATAAACAATCCATTTTTGCTTGTTCCTCATCATTTTGACAAAATAATAGAATGGGAAATGACACAATATGTGACTGCATACGCCAGCGGCCAATTTGGAGCCTTTGTTTGCTTACTTGCTACTAAAAGAGAAGTGTTCTAGTACTTATATAATGCCAACATGATTATTTGTTTGCAATAAGAAACACGTTTAAGGTATCATAAGCTTTTCTGTTAAAATAAAGCCAATAATGAAATGTTTTTGTGGTCCCCTTTATTTTGAAAAGTATCGTGAAGTATGGAATTACATTTTGGGACTGGTACTGGTACTGGAACCAAAATATCGATATCGGGACAACCCTACAATTTTACAAACATCCCCAACTTTATTCGGAAGTAACGGAGGGTGTTACCTGTTCAGTTCAGATCAGTTCAGTTCAGTTTCAGTTTCAGTTTCAATTTCAGTTTCAGTTTATTTCGAACATGCGTACGATACAATGTAATGCATCACATATTGCCAGTTGTTTTATTACAGTACGTCCAAAAGGGAGTAGGAAGAAGCAGAGCTTATTTATTCCTACCCCTTTTCATTCCATAGCAATTTTATCCCATGTCCTTGTTCTCTGTAACAGGGCAGTGAATACATAAATAATATACCATAGTAAGTAAACAAATATTAAATACATAAATAATAGTTATTTAAAAAAAAAAAGGTTTAAGATGCTCGTCATAATTGTTTGTTTTTGTACTTTGTGAACACTTGTAGTTTGAACAGTCTCTTAAACTGAATCATATTGGTGCTTTGTTTGATTTCTTTGGTTAATCCATTCCATAATTTAATTACATACAGATATACTAAAGGTTTTAAGTGTTGTACGCGCATACAAATGTTTTAAATTAGATTTTACTCTAGGGTTATATTTATTTTCTTTTGTTGAGAAGAATTGTTTTTAGTGATGTCCGATAATGGCTTTTTGTCGATATCCGATATTCCGATATTGTCCCACTCTTAATTACCGATACTGATATCAACCGATACTGATATATATGCAGTCGTGGAATTAACACATTATTATGCCTAATTTGGACAACCATGTATGGTGAAGATAAGGTCCTTTTTTTTTTTACTTAATAAAATCAAATAAGATAAATAAATTAAAAACATTTTCTTGAATAAAAAAGAAAGTAAAACAATATCAAAACAGTTACATAGAAACTAGTAATTAATGAAAATGAGTAAAATTAACTGTTAACGTTTAGTACTATTAGTGGACCAGCTGCACGCACAATCATGTGTGCTTACGGACTGCATTGATATATATTGATATATAATGTAGGAACCAGAATATTAATAACAGAAATAAACAACAATTTTGTGTGAAAGAGTGTGAATGAGTGTAAATGGGAGAGGGAGGTTTTTTGGTTTGGTGTACTAATTGTAAGTGTATCTTGTGTTTTTTATGTTGATTTAATTTAAAAAAAAAAAAAACATACCGATAATAAAAAAAACGATACCAATTATTTTGAATTATTATTACATTTTAAAGCATTTATCGGACATCTCTAATTGTTGTACATTCTTGGGTAGCAGGTTATAGTTTGCTTAGTACATACTTTTAGCTGGTTGCAAATGCACCGAATCGTTAAATTTCAATATTTTTGATTCAATAAATAATAAATCTGTGCTGAACTGTTAAAAGTGTGTTTTTTTTTTACTGAAAGAGTTTAAAAATGACCTTGAAAATTGTTTTCTTTTAAACTTTTTTTATAATTACAGTACAATTTGATCCCGAATGCAGCTCAAATAGTGGTTGGTACAGATAAATATATAATTAAATTAAAGAATATTATGAACAATATTCTGTTCTCAATAGTGTTTCAATTGTGGGGGACATGACGCAAATGCAAAAAAATGGAGTCACCATTGATTTACCACATTTCACAACAATCCACTCTGCAATATAACATCCAAATTACTGAACACTGACAGTTCGCTTAACACTTGTCTAATTAATTCATCCAAAACTCTTATCTTCTTTTGACCGCATCATGTTTGGAACCGGTGGTGGTTAGGAAAAAAACATAGAACTTAATGTTTTTTGACTACTCAAGCGTGGGCCTAAACTGTGCTGGTGGCTCGGTTGCCAAAGGCGCAAATCATGCAACTGCATCATCTTGGTTGCATTTCGGTGTAACACTTCTCTCATCCATAAATGATTCAGTAAAGTAAAAACATTTTTTTAGAGCACGCTTTGAATGCTCTTTAAAGGCCTTCAGTGAACCAGGTTTGTTCGACAAGGACATCGTTATACGTCGTTAATGCACGGAACGTTAAAGGAAATGTGTTTTGGTGTTGTTGTTTTTTAAAATTGCCTTTATTCTTTTGTTGCACTCTTAATCCACCGCCTTCACACACAAGCACGGAGAGACGTGTGTACACAGAAACACACACAAACAAACGTACGCTTCTGACACGGGCTGGCTTTCAAAACAAACGTATGAATAAAAGTGACGTGTGGTGCTCCTTCGTCTTTATAAAAGTGGCAGGAGAGCCTCCGCTTACTTCGGCGATTACTCAACTCACAGCCACAGTAGATGGAAATAAATGTTAGCCTTGTGGAGAGAGCGACCTACCAGGGTTTTTTACTTAGTCCATGTTTGCTCAATAATCGTTCCCGCTTCTGGTTCGGCATTGTCTGAAACGCCACTGTTATTCCCCCACTACCCACCAAAAAAAAACGTGTTGTTAAGATTTGTTTCTGTTATCTCGTTGCGCTGACAGCCCGAAAATAAACATAAGAAAATACTGCAAACTACACTATATTGCCAAAAGTATTTGGCCACCTGCCTTGACTCACAAACCCATAGGGTTCAATATGATGTCGGTCCACCTTTTGCAGCTATTACAGCTTCAACTCTTCTGGGAAGGCTGTCCACAAGGTTGCGGAGTGTGTTTATAGGAATTTTCGACCATTCTTCCAAAAGCGCATTGGTGAGGTCACACGCTGATGTTGGTCGAGAAGGCCTGGCTCTCAGTCTCCGTTCTAATTCATCCCAAAAGGTGTCCTATCGGGTTCATGTCAGGACTCTGTGCAGGCCAGTCAAGTTCATCCACACCAGACTCTGTCATCCATGTCTTTATGGACATTGCTTTGTGCACTGGTGCACAGTCATGTTGGAAGAGGAAGAGGCCCGCTCCAATCTGTTCCCATAAAATTGGGAGCATGGAATTGTCCAAAATGTTTTGGTATCCTGGAGCCTTCAAAGTTCCTTTCACTGCAACTAAGGGGCCAAGCCCAACTCCTGAAAAACAACCCCACACCATAATTCCTCCTCCACCAAATTTCACACTCGGCACAATGCAGTCCGAAATGTAGCGTTCTCCTGGCAACCTCCAAACCCAGACTCGTCCATCAGATTGCCAGATGGAAAAGCGTGATTCATCCCTCCACTGCTCTAGAGTCCAGTGGTGACGTGCTTTACACCACTGCATCCCACGCTTTGCATTGGACTTGGTGATGTATGGCTTAGATGCAGCTGCTCGGCCATGGAAACCCATTCCATGAAGCTCTCTGCGTACTGTACGTGGGCTAATTGGAAGCTCACATGAAGTTTGTTTCTATGATAGTTCCACGCTGGAAATCACTGAGCTCCTGAGAGCGGCCCATTCTTTCACAGCTGTTTGTAGAAACAGTCTCCATGCCTAAGTGCTTGGTTTTATACAAGTGATTAGGACACCTGATTCTGATCATTCGGATGGGTGGCCAAATACTTTTGGCAATATAGTGTATCTATGAACAGTGATGGGCAAGCTATGTTAATGTAACTGAGAGTGTACACATGGACCCAATAAGGGTCCATTGCTATTAACTATCTGTCATTTAGCTGGCGTTTCTGGGTGTTGTTGATAAAGGGTTTTCGCCTTGCATAGGAGAGTTTAACTTGCACTTACAGATGTAGCGACCAACTGTAGTTACTGACAGTGGGTTTCTGAAGTGTTCCTGAGCCCATGTGGTGATATCCTTTACACACTGATGTCGCTTGTTGATGCAGTACAGCCTGAGAGATCGAAGGTCACAGGCTTAGCTGCTTACGTGCAGTGATTTCTCCATATTTTCTGAACCCTTTGATGATATTACGGACCGTAGATGGTGAAATCCCTAAATTCCTTGCAATAGACTGGTTGAGAAAGGTTTTTCTTAAACTGTTCAACAATTTGCTCACGCATTTGTTGACAAAGTGGTGACCCTCGCCCCATCCTTGTTTGTGAATGACTGAGCATTTCATGGAATCTACGTTTATACCCAATCACGGCACCCACCTGTTCCCAATTTGCCTGTTCACCTGTGGGATGTTCCAAATAAGTGTTTGATGAGCATTCCTCACCTTTATCAGTATTTATTGCCACCTTTCCCAACTTCTTTGTCACGTGTTGCTGGCATCAAATTCTAAAGTTAATGATTATTTGCACAAAAAAAAAAAAAGGTTTATCAGTTTGAACATTAAATATGTTGTCTTTGTAGCATATTCAACTGAATATGGGTTGAAAATGATTTGCAAATCATTGTATTCCGTTTATATTTACATCTAACACAATTTCCCAACTCATATGGAAACGGGGTTTGTAGAAGAAGGAGAAACACGGGCATGTCTGGGTGACTCGCCTCCATCTTTCCAGTGGTTACCTCAGAGTTACGAAACCGGTTGTTATGAAGCTGGCTGTGGCGCGTTCTTTCTGGCATCACTTCCTCTCCGAACTCAGTTTGTAAACGATAGATGAGTCCACACAGAGCTAAGAGCCGGAAATTCAAGAAATACACGGCACACTTACCCGTGTGAGGAGGGGAACCTTAAACAATGGGTTAGTTTGGCTAAATAATTGTTTTTTTAAGGAGTTATCCGGCCTGCAATGAGGTGGCGTCTTGTCCAGGGTGTACCCCGCCTACCGCCCGAATGCAGCTGAGATAGGCTCAAGCACCCCCTGCGACGGTAGAAAATGGATGGATGGATGGAGTTATTCGGCTTAATGTAGACAGGGCCTTAGTTTGCCTTTTCTTTGGCCCACCCCTATATTGTTATTCATTTTCTCTACCTTCAGTAAAAAAACAATGACTTGTGTGTTGACTTTGCTTACTAGTTTTGTTGACCTGCTTTTATCTTGCTTCTGATTGGCCAGTCCGTAATGTTTCGCCCTAACCTTAGCCAATTGTGACTCAGCATACAAAACAATCATCACGGGTTTTCTCCGTATGTATGGATGTTGTCATTCATCCAGGTCATTGTATTTTCTACACATGTTTTTCGGCCTGGATTTGCAGTTCATTTTCTCTTTTTGTAGCTTGTAGCTTTGATGTAAGCTACACCGGTCTAAAACCGACCTGGGCAAATTAAGGTCCGGGGGCCGCATGCGGCACTTTGAGCTTTTCAAATTATTTTTTTTAGAGATGTCCGATATTATCGGCCGATAAATGCTTTGAAATGTAATATCGGAAATTATCGGTATCGTTTTTTTTATTATCGGTATCTGTGTTTTTTTTAATTTATTTTTATTTTTTTCATTAAATCAACATAAAAAACACAAGTGCACCAACCCAAAAAACCTCCCTCCCCCATTTACACTCATTCACACAAAAGGGTTGCTTCTTTCTGTTATTAATATTCTGGTTCCTACATTATATATCAATATATATCAATACAGTCTGCACGGGATACAGTCCGTAAGCACACATGATTGTGCGTGCTGCTGGTCCACTAATAGTACTAACCTTTAACAGTTAATTTTACTCATTTTCATTAATTACTAGTTTCTATGTAACTGTTTTTATATTGTTTTACTTTCTTTTTTTATTCAAGAAAATGTTTTTCATTTATTTATCTTATTTTTTATTTTTTATCTTTTTCAAAAGGACCTTATCTTCACCATACCTGGTTGTCCAAATTAGGCATAATAATGTATTAATTCCACAACTGTACATATCAGTAACGGTTGATATCGGTATCAGAAATTAAAGAGTTGGACAATATCGGAATATCGGATATCGGCAAAAAGCCATTATCGGACATGCCTAATTTTTTTTAGATCTTTAAAATGGAAGCTGTAGCTGCCATTATGATGTGCAGTGATGTTTTAAAATAACCGTAAGTCTTGAACTATATATTTCAATGGTTGGAATCTGCACTTTTGCATGATATACTAGTTACTATGGTCATCTAAGTCACAGCAGCTCAGACGAGGTACCAAGCAGTGTGGGTGGGGAGCGTTTCCACAGAGTGTTTCCAGAGCGGCCAGCCTGAAATACGGATGTCAGGGACAGACGCGGAAGGAGATTTTTACAACAAAGTTCTAAAGCTTAGTAGTGGTATATCAGATAGTAGATGTTTTTTGTTTGTTTTACCCTTCGCGTTCATATATCGCTGTGTTTGTTGCATTTTTGTTGCGTTTCGCTTGATTGTAAAATATGTCAATGGAGAGGGGGTATGACGTTCACATGTTGTCAATATTCAGTGTTTTATCGGTCATAGTTAATATTGTAAATCCCAAATTCTTCATTTTCATGTACATTCTGTGTGTCTCATTCAGTAAAAAAATGTTAAATTCCATTCCGTTTTTTAAGGCGGTCTGTCATAACTTCCGTCAGCCTACCCCAGGGCAGCTGTGGCTATAAAGTAGCTTACCACCACCAGGTGTGAATGAATGATGGGTTCTACATGTAAAGCGACTTTGGGTACTTAGAAAAGCGCTATATAAATCCCAGGTATTATTATTATTACTATAACGTTTTTAGCATTCAATCAGACATTATTGTGAGGTTTCTTATTAGTGTTCTTAAAAATCATATATTCTGGCCCCCAGACACATTTTTTTCTCTAAATGTGGCCCCCTAATTCAAACTAATTGCCCAGGTCTGGTGTAAAAGTAGCTAAGCTACAGTAAAAGCTACTTGTTTAAAAAGTAGCTAAACTCCTGGAAAATGTAGTTAATCTACGTAGCTTAGCTACAAGTAGCTTGCTACTGCCCATCACAGTCTATGAATATGGAGCATATACTGACTAATGTAAACCAGACTATAGGTTTGTAGTACTGTTAAAATAAACACTCCAGGTGACCTAAATAAGATAATTCCAAACATCTGTTTGGGCTGATTCTGTTGGTACAGCACAATTTCTTCACTTTTTCACTTTGCTATACTTTGAGCATTCAGTCATAAACCAATCTGTAGAAGTATAGTAGTAGTCAAGGTCACAATCCACTCGACTATAAACAGTCAAGTGAGACGCCGTCAGAGGGATCAGATTATGTGATATACAAACCCTGGTTGTTGGCTTGACACCAACAGAGGTATGTAGGTGCTGGCTTAAAGATGTAATCACTCGCCAAGGCGCCCGATATGAATGGTTGTTTTAACTCCAGAAATTTTTTTTTTTTGGCGATAGATGGTGCTTAAAATCGACAAGCTGCTGTCCTCCAGGCGAGAGAAACATGTCTGCTTTCCTTTCTCCGCAATGGCCTGTGTGGTTGTTAAACAAGCCTATTTATGACTTCATTCGTATAATCTATTGTCAAAATGGAAATGAGAACCCTTGAGTCACCTTTAACAAATAAAACAGACATTTTCTGCATTGTTTTTTTTCCTATCTTTGACAAATTAGTTAAATTCAAAGGTTAGAGGGCTGAAATCTGGCCATATAGGTATGAACAAGGTTATGGGTTTTTCCCATGATACATTTTTTACAAAAAAGCTTAAAACATACAAAAAAACATCCCAAGTGTTTTCCCTCCAACTGCTGGTGCCCTAAAAAAACAGACTTTTCTACACTTTGAAAAAAATCCAGACTTTTCGACACTTGGAAAAAATCGAGACTTTTTGACACTTGGAAAAAATCGAGACTTTTCAACACTTGGAAAAAATTCAGACTTTTTGACACTTAAAAAAATAATCCAGACTTTGACACTTAGAAAAAATCCTGATTTTGTGACACTTAGAAAAAATCTAAAATGTTTGACACTCAGAAAAAATTCAGATTTTTTGACACTTACAAAAAAAATCCAGATTTTGTGACACTTGGAAAAAATACCAAATGTTTTTCCTTCAACTACTGGTACCCTAAATATATGACAGAAACAAATCCTGACTTTGTGACACTTAGAAAACATCCCGACTTGTTGACACTTTAAAAAAAATCCAGACTTTTTGACACTTTGAAAAAATCCTGACTTTTTGACACTTTGAAAAAATCCAGACTTTTGACACTTTGAAAAAATCCAGACTTTGACACATAGAAAAAATCCAGACTTTTTGACACTTAGAAAAAATCCCAATTTGTTTCCCTCCAACTGCTGGTACCCTAAATAAGTGACAGAAAAAATCCAGACTTTTTGACACTTCGAAAAAATCTAGACTTTTTGACACTTACAAAAAATCCAGACTTTTTGACACTGAATAAATCCAGACGTGTTTTCACTTGGAAAAAATGGCAACTTTTTGACACTTGGAAAAAATCCCAAATTGTTTCCCTTCAACTGCTGGTACCCTAAAAAAGTGACAGAAAAAATCTGGATTTTTTGACTTTTAGAAAGATCCAGATTTGTTTCCTTACAAACTGCTGGTACTCTAAATAAGTGACAGAATAAATCCAGATTTTGTGACACTTGGAAATAATCCAGATTTTGGGACACTTGGAAATAATCCAGATTTTGGGACACTTAGAAAAAATCCAGACTTTGTGACACTTACAAAAAATTCCGACTTCTTGACACTTAGAAAAAATCCCGATTTCTTGACGCTTGGAAAAAATCCAGAGTTTTTGACACTTGGAAAAAAATTCCGATTTTGGGACACAGAAAAAATCCCGATTTTGTAACACTTAGAAAAAATCCCGATTTTGTGACACTTAGAAAAAAACCAGACTTCGAGACACTTAGAAAAAAATCCAGTTTTTTGACATTTAACAAAAAATCCTGACTTTGTGACACTTAGAAAACATCCCAACTTTTTGACACTTAGAAAAAAATCCAGACTTTTTGACACGGAAAAAATCCAGACTTTTTGACTCTTGAAAAAAACACCCAGACTTTTCAACATAGAAAAAATCAGACTTTTTAACACTTAAAAAAAAATCCAGACTTTTCGACATTTGGAAAAAATCCCTTTTTTATTTTCCTTAACTGCTGGTACCCTAAATAAATGACAAAAAAAAATCCCGACTTTGTGACACTTAGAAAACATCCTGACTTTTAGACACTTGGAAAAAAATCCAGACTTCTTGACACTTGAAAAAAAAAATCCAGACTTTTTGACACTTGGAAAAAATCCTGACTTTTTTCCCTCCAACTGCTGGTACCCTAAATAAATGACAGAAAACATTCCAACTTTGTGACACTTAGAAAAAAATCCAGACTTTTTGACACTTAGAAAAAATACTGATTTTCTGACACTTACAAAAAATCACAACTTTTTTCCCTCTAACTGTTGGTACCCTAAATAAGTGACAGAAAAAAATCTACTTTAGGACACTTAGAACTAATCCAGACTTTTTGACACTTAGAAAAAATCCAGACTTTTTGACACTTAAAAAAAATCCAGACTTTGTGACACTTCGAAACAAATCCTGATTTTTTGACACTTGGAAAAAATCAAGATTTTTTGACACTTAGAAAAAATCCTGACTCCTCCAGGCAGAGGTTGGTATTGCAACTTGTAGTTTACAAGCACCCAACTTCTGCCAGTAAAGGTGGCAAAATCATCACGTGGACTACAAAAAAGATGGTTCAACAGCTACAAAAACTAAAACTTGCAATATCAACGTCTGCCTGTAGGAGGTCGAGCTTGACTTGTTTTGGGCATGTCTTATTCTCAGTGTGCATTGCAGCTATTAATTTAGGGATTGATTTATTATTATTTCCTTGTCAAAATATAGATTACTTGCTTGTTTGGAACAATTAATTGCAATCAAACTCAGTTTTAGGGAGAAACAATGTTCAATACACCTTTAAGAAGAACCAACAGCTGAAACTATTAGTGAGGATGGTGTGCTGAATAGCTAAGTCCTTGTGTGAGTCCCTCAGATAATATTGGTGTCAAAGCATTGAAATAGTTCACCATATTTATCAGTGCAGCCCATGCTAAATGGACCTTAAGCGACTGCTCGTGGAAGCAGTTCAAAATCGCTCATAACATTGTCTCATGATTGATTAAAAAACAACCTTTACAGACAAAGTATATGCAGTGGAGAGAATCCGGTCGGACAGTTCAAAAACTAAGAGTGGAATGTTTTACTTCTCCCTGCAGGCGTCAAAAATTATCATGATTTTTTAACTACAAAAAAAACGTGAAAATAACCAATTTATTTGGTAAAATTAACCCAGCTTTGCCATTAAAATGACCCAGCGTTTGAGTTAATTAAGACACCCATCTTGCTGGGTTAATTACAATCCAATAGTTACCCAGCAGTTTTTAGAGTGTTTGGATAGGTCTGAAGCTGCTGTTGAAGAATTTAAAGCGTTGAAAATTGAAAAATAAAATAATAAAGTATTCAAGTTTTGAGCGCTTACGTTTTTCAGACTAAATAAAAACAAGCAAAAAGTGTCCCCAAATTGTAGCTGCCATTTATAGGGAATAAGTATTGTGCAGTTAATTTGATAACAATTGCACATTGCATTGAGTTGTTTAACCTCAGGAAATATTGCTGCAGTATATTGGGCAGGGGTCCCCAAACTTTGTGACTCTGGGGGCCGCTTTGGGTTAAAAAAATTTGGCCGTGGGCCAGGCTGTGTATATACACTACCATTCAAAAGTTTGGGGTCACATTGAATAATATTTATTTTTGAAGGAAAAGCACTGTACTTTTCAATGAAGATAACTTTAAACTAGTCTTAACTTTAAAGAAATACACTCTATACATTGCTAGTGTGGTAAATGACTATTCTAGCTGCAAATGTCTGCTTTTTGGTGCAATATCTACATAGGTGTATAGAGGCCCATTTCCAGCAACTATCACTCCAGTGTTCTAATGGTACAATGTGTTTGCTCATTGGCTCAGAAGGCTAATTGATGATTAGAAAACCCTTGTGCAATCATGTTCACACATCTGAAAACAGTTTAGCTCGTTACAGAAGCTACAAAACTGACCTTCCTTTGAGCAGATTGAGTTTCTGGAGCATCACATTTGTGGGGTCAATTAAACGCTCAAAATGGCCAGAAAAAGAGAACTTTCATCTGAAACTCGACAGTCTATTCTTGTTCTTAGAAATGAAGGTTATTCCACAAAATTGGTGGGTGACCCCAAACATTTGAACGGTAGTGTATATATATATATATATATTATAATTATATTATATATATTATTATATATTATAAAGACAATGTATATATATATATATATATATATATATATATATATATATATATATATATATATATATATATATATATATATATATATATATATATATATATATATATATATATATATATATATATATATATATATATCAATCAATCAATCAATGTTTATTTATATAGCCCTAAATCACAAGTGTCTCAAAGGGCTGTACAAGCCACAACGACATCCTCGGTACAGAGCCCACATACGGGCAAGGAAAAACTCACCCCAGTGGGACGTCGGTGAATGACTATGAGAAACCTTGGAGAGGACCGCATATGTGGGTAACCCCCCCCCTCTAGGGGAGACCGAAAGCAACGGATGTCGAGTGGGTCTGACATAACATTGTGAAAGTCCAGTCCACAGTGGATCCAACACATCAGTGGGAGTCCAGTCCACAGCGGGGCCAACAGGAAACCATCCCGAGCGGAGACGGGTCAGCAGCGCAGAGATGTCCCCAACCGATGCACAGGCTAGTGGTCCACCCGGGGTCCCGGCTCTGGACAGCCAGCACTTCATCCATGGCCACCGGACCTATGCAACTCCCCCTCGCAAGGGACAGGGGAGAAGAGGAGAGAAGAAAAGAAACGGCAGATCAACTGGTCTAAAAAAGGGGGGGTCTATTTAAAGGCTAGATTATACAAATGAGTTTTAAGATGGGACTTAAATGCTTCTACTGAGGTAGCATCTCTAACTGTTACCGGGAGGGCATTCCAGAGTACTGGAGCCCGAATAGAAAACGCTCTATAGCCCGCAGACTTTTTTTTTGGCTCTGGGAATCACTAATAAGCCGGAGTTCTTTGAACGCAGATTTCTTGTCGGGACATATGGTACAATACAATCGGCGAGATAGGCTGGAGCTAAACCGTGTAGTATTTTATACGTAAGTAGTAAAACCTTAAAGTCGCATCTTAAGTGCACAGGAAGCCAGTGCAAGTGAGCCAGTATAGGCGTAATATGATCAAACGTTCTTGTTTTTGTCAAAAGCCTTGCAGCCGCATTTTGTACCAACTGTAATCTTTTAATGCTAGACATAGGGAGGCCCGAAAATAATATGTTACAGTAATCGAGACGAGACGTAACGAACGCATGAATAATAATCTCAGCGTCGCTAGTGGACAAGATGGAACGAATTTTAGCGATATTACGGAGATGAAAGAAGGCCGTTTTAGTAACACTCTTAATGTGTGACTCAAACGAGAGAGTTGGGTCGAAGATAATACCCAGATTCTTTACCGAGTCTCCTTGTTTAATTGTTTGGTTGTCAAATGTTAAGGTGGTATTATTAAATAGATGTTGGTGTCTAGCAGGACCGATAATCAGCATTTCCGTTTTCTTAGCGTTGAGTTGCAAAAAGTTAGCGGACATCCATTGTTTAATTTCATTAAGACACGCCTCCAGCTGACTACAGTCCGGCGTGTTGGTCAGCTTTAGGGGCATGTAGAGTTGAGTGTCATCAGCATAACAGTGAAAGCTAACACCGTACTTGCGTATGATGTCACCTAGCGGCAGCATGTAAATACTAAAGAGTGCAGGGCCAAGAACCGAACCCTGGGGAACTCCGCACGTTACCTTGACATAGTCCGAGGTCACATTGTTATGGGAGACACACTGCATCCTGTCAGTAAGATAAGAGTTAAACCAAGACAA
Source organism: Entelurus aequoreus (assembly GCF_033978785.1). NCBI lineage: Eukaryota > Metazoa > Chordata > Actinopteri > Syngnathiformes > Syngnathidae > Entelurus > Entelurus aequoreus. The sequence continues at coordinate 79,753,607 of NC_084732.1, read as the reverse complement.
GGCTAAGTCTGACATACCGATACGTGTTTTGATACGTTCTAATAAAATATTATGATCGACGGTATCGAAAGCGGCGCTAAGATCAAGAAGCAGCAACATAGATGACGCATCAGAATCCATCGTTAGCAATAGATCATTATATATATATATATATATATACATTGTCTTTATAATATGTTTTGTCATTTAACATCAATTAACATTGATGTTCATCAACATTTAACATTGTCACGTTAACGATGGGTAAATTCATTTTTAGACAATATGAGTAGCCTGAGCGACTAGGAGACACCAA